>NW_006295887.1:1471997-1472312 GCF_000327345.1 Myotis davidii
TACAGTTTGCAGTGCCCAGGTGACTGGGGGTGGGATTGGCCCGTCCACTGGGTCGGTTCCCTGGGCTTTCGAACTTGGAAAAGGTTAGATGACCGCTGGTCTGCCTATTGCTTTTTTATAATTCTCTCTCTTTTCCCCCCTAATATGTATATAATCTGGCACTTCCCTTTTTCGGCTCCTCCAACAGGTCTCCGGAAAATGCAGTTAGCGGAGTGGGCATCGAGGGGAGCGACGCAAAGCCCCGCCATGGGCACCCTTTCGGGTTTTGCTGTTTCGCGCGTCTCCAACATCGGGGAGTCGGAAGGCGCGCGGAGA
>NW_006295887.1:1472482-1481430 GCF_000327345.1 Myotis davidii
CGGTTTAGTGACCAGGCTAGACTTTAGTAACACTAATGGGAGACATTCAACTTTAGAAAAAAAAAGTTATATTCCAATGTGATTGATGCATAGGACAAATGACTGATGCTTGAGCCTCAATACATTGGTAGTGGAATTAATGAACAAATTTCGCACCTAGGGGTCGGGGAACAGAGAGGGGTTTTTCATTTTCTAAATGCTTCAATGTCAGCAAACACTTGGGGGCTCCAGGCCGCAGTAATTCCAAAGACAATTTTCCCTGGTTTTAATTTGATTTGCATTTTTTTCAACTTTGATAATATTCAATTTCATGGCTGAATACACATGTAAACACCGTTAGGTCGTGTTTTTCGCCCCTTGCACCCGATAGCATGCCGCTTGTGTCAGAGTGCCCGGGGAGGTTACACCCCACGTCCCACAAATGTCTGCAGGTTTGTCCTGAATTATTTTCAGAATTTAGCGTGGCTTTGACTGGGCTCGAAGGTGGTGAACTATTACAAAATGTCTAAACAGCCCAGGTGTGAGAAGACCCGCACCCACACTGCACAGAGAGAAGGCAGAGCAAACAAACTCCTATTCTATGTAGAATCTATTCTATTTTTACCCAGAAACAATTATATATATAATTAAATATTTCAAACAACCCAAAAACGATCAATATATTCACTTCCCCCAGAAATGTTTTTCAGGTAAATTTCATAGCCAGAAAGGCAAACACAGAAATAGTCTTTGTAAGGAGCGGTTTAATTAGCACCTCTGAGCTATTTTATCAAATATAAGATTTAGAGACAAAATATGAGGTGATATGAATAAATAGCATTAGTCACATCAAAGCTGATTTGCAAAAAAGCAGTCAGTAACAAGCAAGCTAGGATACTATGAACCGCACGTGAGCAGCTACACCGAAGGCTGTAACTCGCTTGGATGGCCATTTGTCATTCTTTCGATTTCTCAAGACACACCTTAGGGGCTACACATAGTGCCAAGACATATTTGAGCCGCATCCATTGTGCAGGTAGATGGCACATAATAAATATATCTAAACTCCCAATGCACGTTATAGCTCACAAAATTGTGCTAGACACAGCAAGGAGCAAAGAAATGACATACTTTATTGATTTGTCCAGGGGTACCTCATATAATAAATTAGCAATCTAATTTCTGGGACTATCCTTTAAAAAAATACATTTGTTTATGTTTCTTACCGTGGAACACGATACTGTGGAAGATATTTCTATTTTAAATCTTAAGATATCAGTGTTTTCTATTTTAGGATTTTTTCTTCCAATTGGGTAGCTCATGAACAAGATAATGGTTTTGTGTGTGTGTGTGTGTGTGTGTGTGTGTGTGTGTGTGTGTGTGTGTGTTTTTAAAAAAAGATATTAGAGTTTTGGCATCTTGGAAAGAACAGATCCAGAAATTAGATTTGTGGGACGTTTAAAAGGCTTTTTGCTTGAGGCTGACAAATGTAAGAAAACTGTATTTTAAGTTGAGTGATCTAACTTCAAAAATATTTTTTATCACTTGAAGGACATTTAAACAAACAAGAAAAAATTCCATTTGAAATCGTACCAACTTTGAAAAAAGAACTCCTTAATTTTTTAAAACACTCTTTGCAGGCTGATAGTGTCAGATGTCTTCAGAAAAGAAAAAAAACTGTTCTTTATCATTTATCAAATCGTTTTTAAAGAATTCTTGAATTTGAAAGTATCATTGATTAGGATTTGTACTAATCTTTTATACTGTGGTGATGGCTGGCAATTGTGTCTATTTATTTTGCACAAATAGATGGCAGAGTATGCACATTCCACAGGATCCCTTCAGAGCAAACCTGTTCCTAGAGGTGCGACTAAATGAAGGCGCCCAATTTAAAGAATGGTCAATTCAGAGAATTGCAAATTGTGTACAATAAGAAACATTTTTTTTCTCTTCAGAATTGAGGAGTAAAATGGGGATCTTGTTAAAAACCTTAAAAGTTTGATCATCAGAGTAAGCTTACCAACTTAATTTCTGATTCCTCCAAAGGGAGCCATACCCAGGACCAGGGTGCAGGAGCAGCGCTCCTGGGTGGCAGTTGACAAATTTGCCCCCTTCCCTTATTTTGTGCCGCTGGCTCAGAGCTGCCACGGACTTGTTGCAGACCAACCAGGATTGGTGACCTCTTCTGTGAGGGAAGAGAGGCCAGGAAGGAATGACACAGAGAAGTCTTTGGCATGTATTTTAGCATGTATTTTAGCCAGGTGGGGACTTTCGGAGGTGACAGGGTAAAGGGCCAAAGGGTCAACCTTCTCTCAAAAAAACGTACTCTACAGATTTAGAAAATTGGGAGACTATGTTCTTTGGGAGAGATCTGAGTTCTCACAGGAAGGTGTAGAATCCCCCAAAAGCCTGGGGATGGGGTGGTCAGCTTAGGGTGTTATAAAAGAAACACAGTCTGGTTGTTTCTTAGCCTGAAGAATGGAAGGAGTGTGTGTGAGAGAGAGAGAAAAGGGGAAGGGAGGGAGGGAGGGAGGGAGGGAGGCTCATTTATTTTTATTATTTATTTGTTTGTCAATTTTGACCTGAGGATATTTTTTCCATTGCTTTTTTAGGGAGAAGGAGGGAGGGAGGGAGGGAGAGAGACAGAGAGAGAAAGAGAGATTTCACTGAATGCAAGGAAGAAATCCGGCAGTTACTTTTAGTTGTTTACTGAGCAAGGGTGAAATCTAAACAGCTCTTTCCACAATCAATGAAAAGATCGCCTGGGGTTCCCGAGTTGAGCTCCCTAAATGAGTCTGGCATTCTGATAACTGCAGGTTAGCACCTGAGATCAACTCCTTCCCACTGCTCAGTGTTGGCAAGAGATAGGGAGGCATCTTGTTCCTGAGCTCTGGGAAGGGAGAGGCGAGAGGGGGATTTAATTGTCTGCCTGGGTGAATCGAAATGTCCTTTTAAAGCAAAGAAATCAAGAGAGATTGGCCTTTAATTGGCAAACTCTGCTGGTGGGAGGGGAGTGGTAATTAAAATGGAGAGCAGACAAAGTATAGATTGGATACCTGCCCCCCCGCCCCACTTACCCCCATAAATAGTCCTAAAATTGCATTCTCCCCTTCTCTTTAGTATTTAGAAGGCTCAGAGCCTGATCTGAGTTTGGGTAACTGTCATTCTCCCCACCTTAGTCTAGTGCAGTGATGGCGAACCTTTTGAGCTCGGCGTGTCAGCATTTGGAAAAACCCTAACTTAACTCTGGTGCCATGTCACATATAGAAAATTTTTGATATCTGCAACCATAGTAAAACAAAGACTTATATTTTTGATATTTATTTTATTTATTTAAATGCCATTTAACAAAGAAAAATCAACCAAAAAAATGAGTTCGCGTGTCACCTCTGATACACGGGTCATAGGTTCGCCATCACTGGTCTAATGCCTCAATTACCCAGTTTGAAATAGGGAGTTCGGTTTAATCTAGAACCCCATTCACTTCCAAGAGTTGGTCATCCCCCTATCTTAGACATCATTGCGTGTGGAGCTGGCCTTAGAATCCAGTTGTCCAGAGCCTCCCTGAAATCCCCAGATGGAAGATGTTAAGTCTGAAGAAAATCCCACACCACTGAAAACAGACAGTCTGGGGAAATTACATTAAAAATCTTGGGGTAGGAGGGAGAAGCCCTCAATGTCCACCCTGAGACCCTATTGTCAGGACGGCCAGTACTCAATCAGCCCCAAGTCCCCAGGGCCTGGTGCGAGCAGGTGTCAGCCATCTTTGGCTTGGACACCCATGTGCTCCTGTGCACTTAACTAGATGGTGCTATTCTCCCAGACTGCAGGCCTACTGAGTGCTGGGGCATGTCCTCCCTCTGTCTTAGAACTAGGCAGTCAGTCCAGCCAGCCTCCTATTCATGGGCAAACCTCTGAGGCAGGTGTTTATACAGATCTGCATTTATATAATGTGGGAGGGAGGCCTGCTGTGGGCTCTGGGGTCTTGCTGTTCTTGCAGCTGGGGTGGGGCAGAGAATCGCCAGAGCCCAGCGGTGGGTGGTGTGTGCATTCCAGCTGTGCTGTCACCTGTGCTGTCAGGCCACCAGGTGCGGGTCAGGGGGAGGTCAGAGGCAAGAGTCTCAGGACATTCCTAGGCCTGCTTCAGAATACCCAGTGAGGAATAGGCTGACAGGCTGCCTCTCAAGAGATAATTTGGCTATTGGTATTGTTTTAAGCCCGTAGGTCAGGGCATTGTTTCTGCCCCTGACTTTTTTCTCTTCTCTGGCATTTTCTCTTGCTAATCACACACAATACAAGAGCTGTCTCCTCCTTCTAGCACTCACCAGCTGGCCCTGGAAGCTTCAATGGGAAAAGTGGCTGGTTCAGGCCTGACTGAATGAACCTCTGGCCAGCTTTGAGGGACCAAGGTCACATGGAAATTCTAACTGTGTTGTTGCAAAAGAGAAAATAAGAACTCAGCCTGATCCCAGTGGTAACCCGCCCGATTGTCTTCTAATTTAGTGGGTGGGCTCTCCCCCATCCTCTGAGGGAGAGTACCCAAGCCTGACTCTTCTTGAGATCTTCCTGTTTCTTTCCAGCCTTCCCCTAACACTTCGGGCTTCACTCTCTACCAAAAGCAGCTCATTTTGAAACCTGGGTTTCTGGTGAAGGCATGCTTCCTACTGGATTTGAAGCAGAGAGATCTGTGTTCAAGGTAATACGAAGTCAAAAGAAATTGAAAGACTTGAGTTCAATGCTGAGCTCTGAAATTGAAACAGGTCCCCTAATTTCTCTCTGTCCCAGGCCCATTACCCATCAATTCTGAGATCTACCTGTGGGGCATGGGGAAGGTTAAGTGAGGTCATGTTCATGAGACAACTTGCATGTACACAGGTTACCCCACTCTATGGTGGTTGGATTGAATATAGTTGTGATGAAGGAAAAGGGAGAATGTAAGTTAAGAAACACTAAAATGGTACAATAAAGGGCAAAGTTTTGCCAAAAATTAGACTTGCTTATCTGGGTAGAGGATAGGTTTCTCAACCAGCACCGTCATTGAAGTTAGAACTTCTATGTGTGAACAACCCAGTTTAATGGAGTTCAGAGCTGCAGACTAAATTGAAACTATATCATGGAATTGGTCTCTTTTATTTTAAATTTCTTAAATTGGGTTTTTGAACATATGGCAAGCAGAAATCTTGAGTAGAGGGCTACGTATTTTATACCAGAGTGTGCACATGTTGATCTCCTGATTTCTGTTCTAAAGATGCTTCACTCTCCATACAGAGATCCCTATGACCCAAGTCCTGCCCTGGCTAACCCTTTATCCTGTTCCTTCACTCACACACACACACACACACACATATCATATGATCATTATCTTTCCTTCCTGGTTCTCCAGCCATCCACGTCATGCCTTAGTCCTCACAAACCCTCTCTTCCAAACACTTCCCAAGATCACATTTTGTAGTTTAAAGCAGTAAGCTTTTTACATTTATGTCTTCAAATTAGGAACTGCATGTTTTTCTTGACGTGAACAAAAACTTTCCAACAAAACCCATTATACAACCAGGTCTGCTTTGTGAAAGAAGAAATAATTAATTAAGATCACATTTCTAACGAAACAGCAAGTCAAAATTGACATGCATCCGATCCTATTTTAATTTGCTGGGGTTATTACCAACCCTGGTCTGAAACCTTCCTGCTTATTCTTAAAACCTGTTTTATTCTTTTCAGATAAATGAAACAAAGGAAAAGCTAATTTGCCTATGAAAAAATCTATTCCTCAATCATTGTATCAAGTAGAAGGGAAACTGCTTAAGCAAGTAGAACTAAAACACAGCAAACAATTCTCATTGCAAAATTGCAATGTGCACAATGCCAGTATGTTTTCCTCATACGTATATGGTTGTTCCCTTTTGGTTAATTTGATGTTTTTAAGTTTAAAAATATATATGATGTTGCTGGTATGGTGCCCTGCATTGCAGGGACTGGTGCTGCCTCCAGTTAGCTTCAGAAGAGAGCACACCTTAGGCCAGTGATGGCCAACCTATGACACGCGTGTCAGAGGTGACAGGCGAACTCATTTTTTTGGTTGATTTTTCTTTGTTAAATGGCATCTAAATATATAAAATAAATATCAAAAATATAAATCTTTGTTTTTCTATGGTTGCAAATATCAAAAAATTTCTATATGTGACACGGCACCAGAGTTAAGTTAGGGTTTTTCAAAATGCTGGCATGCCGAGCTCAAAAGGTTCGCCATCACTGCCTTAGGCACCTGCCATAATGAGAACTTGAGAACTCTAATTTAGCATGAGTGGATGAATGCAACTTAATTTGGGTTGCTTCTTTCAGCATTCCCAGCTATAAGTTGTGTTATCTCATAGTGACAGAGAGAGAAAGAGAAAAAGAGAAAGAGAGAGAGAGAGAGAGAGAGAGAGAGAGAGAGAGAGAGAAGAAAATAGTGTAAAGGAAAAGTCAATGCCTTTTCATGGGAACCTGGCAGGAAAGGAGAGCCAGTGTGACAGTGACCACTGACCAGTCCATATCTTGTTGGCAGTGAGCTCGGGGCTCTCTGACAATCAGCCACTAATATAAAAACATCAGCATACTGCAGTGAAGATGTGCATGTGAAACAGCCCGCCCTCTCTACCTGTGCGTGAAAGGGGCTGTGGTGGCAGCTGCTGCTATAGGGGATAAGCCTGAGGATTCAGGGGGAGGGGAGAATAGAAATCACCTCCCGTCTGGCAATAGGGACCAGGGTGGAATGACAGCTTGTAAAATAAGCCTCCATCAGTCTCCCAGGAGACAGCCAGCTTCAACTTGGGTGTTCCGGGCTTGTTAGCCTCCATCATAATTGGTCTCTCCTCCCACCCCACGTTGTTGGTTTTCTGTGTGTGGCTTTCGGTGTGAGCGTGTTAGGTCATCAGCAAATACAATGGCAGGAGGGGGCGGGGGTGGGGTACACACATGATTGTTTTAAAGAAGAAAGGAGAAAAAGGATAAGAGAGTGGGCAGGAAGGCTGTGAACAGAATGGGGAAGATGCCCCAGGATTTAGGCTTCCCTGGCAACCCCTGAAGCGCTCAGAGGTAGGGCACTCCCTGGGAGTTTTGTCAAAGGGAGAAGGAGCTGGGACCCTGCAGAGCCTCACTGAGGACCTGCAACTATTCCATGCAATTATGGACTCCATGCGATTTTTGTTTGCTCATCTCTGGAGGTGCCTGTAACTTCCTCTCCATATCCGGTGCATCTCATCAAAAAGAAATTTTTTTTGGGGGGGGGGAATCCCAACCATTGTGGCATGCCCTAGAAAGGATGTGAGTGTGACGCCAAAGGCCTAAAGAGCTGCCCAGGCACCAGGGCGGCCAAGCACACGGGCAAGTTCCAGGCAGCCTGTCTCCATTCATTTTTGAAACCCGTTCCCCCACTGCCTCACAATCTTTTGATCCATCTCCAATATCTTCTTGTCTCCTTTTCTCAGAGGAAAGCCAGTCCCTGGAGGTAGAGGCTATAAGAAACTGTGATCTGAAGTCTGTTGTAAAACTGGGGCCAGACATGCCTTTGCAGCAAGGAGAGCTGTGGATCTGCACATTGTTTGGGCTCACAATGGGGCATATAAGGTCTGAGACCCTCAGATATTTATTTACTGGAAAAGGCACATTTGATGGGAAAGAAGGAGCAGAAGTGTAATTGTATGGAGCGGAAGCTTTCGGGAAGTTTTTTCTTTATGTTTTTGTTGTGTGTGTGTGTGTGTGTGTGTGTGTGTGTTTTAATTTCACTCCACAAATCCTTGGCTGCCCTGGGTTGCCATGGTGCTGGTGTCTTCAGCTTCCCTGACCCAGCAAAGACATTTCAAAATATTGTTCTGCTACAGCAGGGGACAGAGGACGGCAGACTGGGACTGGTGGCTCTAACATGTGTGGGGGGTGGGGCTCTCTTCTGTGTGGCAGGACTCTATGTGTGCCTACAAGTCTATGGGCGATAGCCAGCACCGACTATTCTGCAATGCCAGGTCCAAAGATGGGTAGGGACTCAGCGAAACTTCCCTTTAGGACATCCTCTCCTGCTGCTTTCCTCGGACAGTTCTGACCTACACATTCCAGAAGATATTGTCTCGGTGCCCCTGCCCCCGTGCTTAGCGGGAGGCACTATCCCAAGCAAAACCAGTTACCTCAGGTGTCTTCAGGTACCTTCTTGAGCAAACAGCCCTACCCCTGCCCTATTAAGCCTCATCTCTTTCTCCCCTTCTCCCCACCCCCACATTAAAAAGGCCCCCAAAACACTGAGGACCGGCTTCTCTCTTTAAACCTGGGGGGAAAGGCAGTAGGCCGGTGACAAAGATTAAGCGTTTAAATTGGCCACTTGGAAGATGACATCTCTTCAGCGAGGGCCTTTCTTTCAAAACTCACCCCGAATGAGGGTCGCGGCTACTTCCCACCTGGCTCTCAAAGGGCCGCACATTTCATTCGGCCGCCGTTCAGCTGGGTAGGTGACCTGGCGCCATCAAAGGACCCAGGGAAGGCCACGGAGTACACACGTCTAATGACAAGTAATTGACGAATTCGAGGCCGCGCATTACCAGCGGAACGGGGAGGCATTAATTATTTAAAAACGATTAGCCTGGCCCTGTGTCCTGCAGACTTTCCCTGCTGTTCAGAGGAGAGAACCAGCCACGCGAGCCGGGCCGCCTTCGGAGGGCAGTGGGCGAGCAACTCCGCTGGACAAAGGGAAGGAGGGGGGCGTCCAAGGTTCCCACACAAGACAGCGCCCACATAACTGGCACTGTCCATGGCCGGGATCGGTTTCTGCCCATTTGTGTTCCCGATCTGGGGACCTCTGGCACAGACCAGGAGAGCTTCCCAGTTGGGGAGGCGGGCGATGTCTGTGGGCCGGGTACCTAGCGGCTGGCTCACTGGCGAAGTATCCAGAGTGCCGGAGCCGGCCTGGGCCTCTTACAAGGCCGGGTACGTCGCTTTTAAAGTAA
>NW_006295887.1:1481476-1486265 GCF_000327345.1 Myotis davidii
CGGTGGGGGGGGGGGTGGTGGTGGTACATGGTGAGACCCCAGAGGCAGGACACCTTTTTCCGTTCCCTGGAAACGAAGGGTCCTGAGGTTTCAACTGGCAGTATTTGGACGAACCCCTAGTTTCCTGAGCCTGCGCCTTCCTATCAAGATGCGTTCAATGCTGTTTGATCCTTAAAACTCGCGTCCCTTGGCCCCGCAGCACGCCCCTGCCAAGCCCTGTGCGGGCACAGCGGGGTGGTAAATGGCCCCGCTGCGGGTTCCTGCCTTTTCCTCCTGGACAGGACTCCCAACACCCGAGGTTCCCGAACGCGCCTTAGAGCGGCGCGCGCCTGTGCGTAAAGGCCACCGGCGGCTTCTGGTCGCCAGAACAAAAAGTCCTCCCGCTGCTCGCAGAGGCGTCGCCCCTCCCCTCCTTGCGCTGGGTTTCGGCCCCAGCCCCAGCCTAGGCCCCAGGGCTTCTGGGGCACCGCCCGGGCTGGACTCGAACTGTCGCTCGCTGGGGGAGAGTCCGCTACTCTCCAGCCTCTGTCTCTGCAACCAGCCCACTCCCAGGGCGCCCTTTTCCGCTGACCCCCAGCCCTGACTCTGAGGCCCAGGTGCCACCCCACCCTCACCTTCCCACTGTCCTTGGGAAACAGACCCGCGGGGCGGCAGGGACGGGCCCTGGCTCCCCAGAGCACCTGGCCACACCGAGCTGAGCGCAGAGCCTAGATGTAATCCGAGTTTGTAACTCCTCCACTGCTCATCCTCCCACACCGTGCATTCTTAGGAAAACCCCGAAAAAACACCCCCCCAACCCCCCCTGCCAAAGGCCACCTTACAAACTCCTGGGTCTTCACGGATTTAGCGTCTCACTACCTCCCCTTTCAATCCTCACCCCCCTCCCTGGGATCGGAGGTCTCGGAAGGGATAAGTACTATCCGGGGGAGGGGAGGCACGCGACATCCCCGCATTTATTTGAGCTCAAACCCAGCGACTGTTGACTTTAGCACACAAAGCAAAGATTTCACTGCCCGCTAGTTTAAAAATGAATATTTTACCAAGATATCGATCAGCGTTATAAAATTCAGTTAAGTACAATGGGATCCTGGAAAAAAAAAAGAATAATAAAGGCGGGGGGAGGCAATATAATATCTGTGCAAATTTGCTGAAGTCTGACGTGGCATGGGAAGTTTACCCTCCTGGAATTCGGATCTAGAGTGTTTTTTTCGGTTGTTTACTGACTGTGTTTATTCACAGATCACGGTTGCTTAAATCGGCGTGTTCAGTGCGGGGCGGGTCGCGGGGGGGGGAGAAAAAAAGAGAGGAGGGGGGAGGAAAAAAGAATCGCTGCACCCTGCAATCTTTAGAGTTGGGGGAAGCCAGGCGGAGGGCGAGCCGTGAGCTAGTGAGCTGGGAACCTGGCCTGGGGGAAGGAGGCGGTGGCCGGAGGGTGGGGTGTGAAAGGAAGGAGAAGCGCTGAAACCCCCGAAAGCGCCCACTCCCCGACGTCCTTTTTATGTATTCGGACAGAACTCTATCTCCTCAGCCGGGATCAGTGGAGGGGGTGGGGGGAGGGAGGGTGCGCTCTAAGTAGTTTAAAACGACCCTCGCACAATGGGCGTGCGATAGGAAACATAGCAGGTTAGGGCAGCGCTTTCAGCCCCCATTGTCCCCCACTCGGCCTCCCGCTCGGCCTCTCCGCTCCTTCGCCACAGGAGCCTTTTATGTGATAATGAAACACATTTCAGGCCGGGCTCGCGACGTGTGTGTCCTGGCCAGGGGGAGAGACAGCCCTGATAACTGGATTCTGCCTCCGGATACCACTGCTACCCCGCCCCAGTTGCTCTTCCCTGTGCTGCTCGGGACAATGAGGCACGTTAAAAACTAGGATTTAGAGGCGGGAGAGGGTGGAGGAGGCGAGGGCAACCCCCTCAGCGCGTGGGAAGGCCAGGGTTGGAGGTGACAGAGACTCTAGGTGGCAGAGGGTGCACGGAGAGGCAGTCCCTAAGGTTGGGACGAAGCTGGGACACTCCAGGTTTGGCTGGTCAGGAAGCCCTAAGATTAGTCCCTGAAAAAGGATCTAGGGGTTTAGAAACCCAAAGAAAGAGTCCTGGGCTTGGAAACCTGCGTTTCTTACCCACAGCTGGCTAAGCTGTGCTCCGGCTGGCCCCCAGTCTGAGGGGCCCTCAAAGACACTGGCTCCTGACCTCCCCGGGCCAGCTCACAAGCCAGTAGGTGCCCTGGGAAAAGCCAAGTGGGGGTGGGAGCGGCTTTGTGCTTCACCTCCAGGGTACCCACTGTGATTGGCCACTGATTTAGGGTGTCTGTGGGAAGAGATAGCGGGATTGTAAGAATTTATTCTGGGTATTTCTTTATTAAGTTTGGATTTTTCCTTTTAGGCTCACAAAAACCCTCAGCCCCTCCACCGGGCCATCTTGGCTTGCCAAACCCCGATAACTGTGCTGTGCTGGGGTGTTCGGAGGAAGACCCTGCAGGCTCGGATCTCTCCACCCGCCACTGTCACTTGGCAAGCCCCGCAAGACACCCCCTATCCCCGCCTCACTCTAAATATACCTGATTTTATTTTTTTAAAACCCGCACCCAGGTTATGTTTTTATTGATTTTAGAGCGAGAGGAGGAGAGGAACATCAGTGTGAAAGAGAAACACCCATCAGTTGCTTCCTATTCACACCCTGACTGGTGATCGAACCTGCAGCCTACGTATGTACCCTGACTGGGAATGGAACCTGCAACCTTTTGGATGTCCTGGATGCTCCAACCAACTGAGCCACCCAGCCAGGGCCAAATATACCTTATTTTTAAAAGCAGGTTTGGAACATCACACTGAGCATTCCCTTCATAACCAATTCCAGGAGAAAGTCGCCTGTGTCTCCAGACCCCTCACTAGTCCAGGCTTCAGCTAGGAATACCAAAGTTGTGCAGAACGCCTACGTGAAGGAGGAGGCTGGGGTAGGGAGGTGGAATGTAGACAGAGTCCCAATTCCACAGGAAGGTAAAGAGATGCAGCGATGGAAAGGGCAACTACTGCACCAGGAATTTGCAAATTCAACCCAGGCTCACTTACTTAAAGGGTCGAGGGAGCTAATATAGGAAATACAGCAAAACATGTCAAATCCAGGCTTCTTCTCAGAGAAGCCTGCACTAGAGCCGAAGGGATGTCAGCAACATTGAACCTTCACATGGCTCAGGTGGAAAAAATCAAGACATGTAGGTTGCTCCGGGCTTGAAAGATAAACCTGCATCCAACCCATGGAAATGCTGACCTGGGATCTGTGTTTCATGGTGTGTAAAGATAAACTGAAAACTCCAAAAGTGACCATAAACAATATTGTGTTCTATTTAATGGTGTGCTTGTTGAAGTGTTTAGGGGAAATGCACTAATGTCTGAAATTTACTTTGAAATGCCCCTAAAATATAAGCCAAATTGACCAATGGCATTTAGATCAGTGGACAGATATGCAATATAACAAGAACAGTGAAATAATTGTAAAATCTGGGCAATGGGTACATGTGTACTTTCTGTAAAATCCATTCAAATTCAGCATGTCTGAAAATTGTAATAAAATGTTGGTAAAGCAACAACCCCTCCTCCTCCAATAATATAGAATCTGCAATCAGCCAGGCTCTCCCTCCCTCCACTTTGAAATAATTTCCAGACCTGATTATTTGTTAAGCCAGGCAAAGAAAAAAAAATCTTGATAATTCAAGGAATAAAACCGGCAATAACACTTTAATATAGATTTGTGAGACTCTGGTCCTTGCAGCCAGAACACATATTTATAAGCCATAAATAAAGCACTCAGAAAGCATAAATTAATCAGACCCGAGACCTGGATTTCACTGTTTCAAGAACAGGAATGCATTTTTCCCCCCTTGGTCATTAACAACAGACCCTTACATCATTTTTTATCTCTTTTTTAAACAATAGCACGACTCTCTGGTTCTTTGTTAAAACTACATTGTTTTACACTGAGTCACAAAAAGTTTGTGGGATTTTTTTTGTTTTGTTTTGTTTTTTTATAGAGGGTTTTTTGTGTGGGTTTGTTTGTTTTTTTAAATAAAGTAAGACTTCCCTGAAACAGCAGCAATGGAGGAGAGTGATAACAAAAGTCAGAATTCTAGGATGCTTCCAGAAGCAGGCATCTACATAGTAGTGGAAACCGGGGAGCTTTTTTCGGTCTGTCTTTTTTGACTTTATCTTTTTGTCCCCTTTCCCTCCTTATATAGAATGAATGATACATATCAGTGTGGCCCATCTGGGAGGGAAGAGCTGCTGAGGGTGAGGGGAGACTGCTGTCCTGGGGGTGGGAGTGTCTTGGATGTCTTCTCCCTTGCATCTCTCCAACACCCCTACCTCAAAGTCTCTCCACCCCCCCTCCACTTCTCTCTTGTCTGGGCTAGCCAGGCCGAAGCCTTCTTAAGAGGAGTTCATAATGGGCCGGGAGTACACCCCCTGGTAATAGGAGGTGTCCGCGGCCAGGGGTGAGGCTTCCAGGCCCGCTTTGTTCGTGATTGGGCCCATGGCCAGGCTTCCCGGCATGGGGGAACCATAGCCCGGGTAGTGCATCACCTGTTCATAGGCCTTGAGGTCCATTTTGTGGGGCTGGTGGTGGTGGTGGCTGTGATGGTGCTGCTGCTCCGAGGACATGAGGTTGTTGATGGAGAAGGGGTGGTTGAAGGCGTAGTGGTGCTCGGGCTTCAGGTGGGCCTCGGGCGGCAGCCCCGGGTGGTGGGGAGGGCCCAGCAGGTGCACCGCGGCCTGCTGCTGCTGCCCCGGCGCAGGCTC
>NW_006295887.1:1486366-1486801 GCF_000327345.1 Myotis davidii
GTGGCCCAGCTGCCACCTTCTTGCCCCCGCCCGTGGCGCCCCCGGCCTCCTTCAGGGCCAGCTGCTTCTCGCACTTGAAACGCTTCTGGCGGCGCAGGTAGCAGCCGTTCTCGAACATGTTGCCCGAGTCGGGGTGCAGGGTCCAGAAGGAGCCCTTGCCGGGCTTGTCGGGCGAGCGGGGCACCTTGAGGAAGCAGTCGTTGAAGGAGAGCGAGTGGCGGATGGAGTTCTGCCAGCGCTGCTGGTTCTGCCGGTAGAAGGGGAAGAGGTCCATGATCCACTGGTAGATCTCACTCAGCGTCAGCATCTTGTTGGGGCTCTGCTGGATGGCCATGGTGATGAGCGAGATGTACGAGTAGGGCGGCTTGGCGTGCGTGTAGCTGCGCCGGTACGTCTTGGGGTCGCGCGCGCGGCTCAGGCCCGCCTGCCCGTACA
>NW_006295887.1:1486817-1487986 GCF_000327345.1 Myotis davidii
GACATGCTCATGTAGGTGTTCATGCCGTTCATGCCCAGGCCAGCGTTCATGTTGCTCACCGAGGAGTAGCCCTGCGGACAGAAGCCGGGGGGCGGAGGCACACGCGTTAGCACCGCGGCGGGAGCGCGCCCTGCGCCCTGCGCCCTGACCTCCCAGCTACCAGGTCAGCTCTGACCCCCTGGGGAGTCCATCCCTCGTACCCCCCACTTCTCCCCCTCCGGCACCCCGAGTCCGGTTCACTCAGAGAACGCCCTGATCGCCTTTGGAGAGGTGGCCAGAGGGTTGCTGCTCTGTGAGCGTGGCTAGTTCCTAGCCCTTCTCCGCCGGGCTCGGATTCTAAAACAAGGGTCCCCTGGAGCACCCCAAGGCAGGCACCTCAAAATCTCTGCCCTGCCCCGAGTCTCCCACCACTCTGGCCAGCACAGTGAGTTGCCGCCAGGGCCATAGCGTGCAACCTGTGGGACCCCGCGCAGGGCGACACGGGTGGCCTCAAGGGAGGACTGTCCCAAGTTCCTCTCTGTTCGCTTTTCCTCCCAGAAGCCCATTCTTGGCCCCGGGGGAACCGAAACTCGGGGCCTGAGCGGAGCCTGGGGCCAGCCGGGGGCTTTGAATGAAAGGATAAGGAGGGGACGGCAAACTGAACTCGGGCGCCGGGGTTTGCAGCCACCAACTTTCTCTTTGTCCTCGGAGTCCTTAACTCCTCTCTTGTACCTCAGCCCCCCACTCGTGCCCACCTTCTTCCCTCCGGCTCCCCACCCCCTCGCCGCCGAACTCTTACCCCTCCCCAGCCGCGCGCTGCCAAACATAACTCTGTTAGGATAGTGCGTGGCTCGACCACGAAGAGGATTTGGAGGCGCCGCAAGTCAATATTTGATCACAAAGTTAATATTATCTCAAGGCTAACAGTGTGTCGTATAAAAAAGAGACCCATTTGAGTGGAAGGAGGGTGGAAAAGGTGGCTGCCCGGAGCGGCTGCGGGTGGGGGGCGGACGCAGGCGAGGACAGCGGCCCCGAGGTTGGGGCCGGAGAGAGCGGACGCCGCCACCCCACGTCCCCCCGGAAAAGGCGAGTGCCTACCTCCGGCTCGGCATAGTAGCTGCTCCAGTCGGACGGCTCGTGCCCTTCCATCTTCACGGCTCCCAGCATACTGGAAGCCGAGTGCATGGCAG
>NW_006295887.1:1488401-1488898 GCF_000327345.1 Myotis davidii
TCTGCTGTCTCTTTCTCTCCCCCCTCCCCTCTACTTTTGGGCACACCTTCCTGGCTCCTGAAGGCCCCATTTCACATCAGTAAACAGCCCCAGGAGCCCCTCTCTTTGTCCTGCATGCACAAAAGGCCCCCAGAGGGCGGGGCTTTCCCAGGATGGCTCCTCATCCATCAGCTTGGAGGAGAGCTCTGGGGGGCAGCCATCCCCGGAGAGGCCCAGGGCTCTGACCCCCTCCCCGTCCCATAGCGCTTGGCGCCTAAGGCTCCTGTGGGAGGGCGCGCTCGGCCTGGGCGCCCCGGTTCTCCCCGCAGAGCCTTTTAAAAGCCGCATGTGTGTATCCCGGCTTCTTCGCTCTCGGTGTTCCTTCCCTGTCAAAACAACAAGACGGCGACAGAGCCCGTTTGCAAAGCAAAACTGTGTACACACCTTCAGCTCGCCCGCCGCTGCTCCGGGAGGCCCCTCCCCGTTACAGTTGAGACTCCGAGTGGCCCGGAAGGCGC
>NW_006295887.1:1488982-1491049 GCF_000327345.1 Myotis davidii
CTGTCCCGGCGCAGGGCGCACGCGGCCCCGCCAGCTGCAGCCGACGGTTGGGAGACTGTAATTTATCTCTGACATTCAGGACGCCGTGTTTCAAGGTTACTTTTCAGTCACAACGGAGGTGCCCACAGAATTTCGTAACTAAAACAAACAGGGCAGGAGGTGGGGTGGGAGTGAAGCGGGTGGAGAGAAAGGCATAAAGGAATCAATACGCAGCAGCGCATGGAATCCCTTCAGGAGGGTCTCTGTCCTCTCTGCTTTCCTGAGGGGTCTGTTTTGTAAGAATTGGAAACCCCAGCAACCATATACTACTCCCTTTTAATGTTCGCTCCGGCGTCTGGGTTCCAATGATCACCTGCCCTGGACCAGCCCCTAGACCCCAGTGAGCCCAGATTACAGGTGTTTCGATGTGGGCGCCCTTTCTTGGTTCTAAAAACCCATGTTGGACCTGAGGATCCCAGCCCCGAGACTTCCACTTCAAAGATAGAGGAAAAAACTAGAAAGTATGGGCACCTGGCTCACTTCTCCAAAGCTGTGGGTAAAGGTGGCAGAAGACAAGAGAGTTGGCAGGCAGGGGGATGGACACAGAGAAAGGATGGGCCTCGAGGTTCAGACTAGAAGGCAAGTGGGTGCAGGGCACTTCCAGCCCTTCCCTCCACCCCAGGTCTCTAGGCCGGCCCAGCATTGCTTTCAACCAAAGATGGAGCCAGTGGTAGCCTCCTCCTAGCTGAAACGCCAGGATGGGTCGCCTAATTGATGCTGAGGGCCTTAAGGAGCGCGCTGAGCGAGTTCCAAGGCAGGATCCCTGAAGCCATGCGGAGCGCTGAGGGCTCCCAGCAAGGGCAGTGTCTCCCGGGAGTATATGCACAGGTAGTGCAGGTGTGCAAAGGGGAGGCACGGGGACCAGATCACCAGCATCTATCACGGAGTTCCCAGGACTTGGAGAAGGGTACGCTCTGGCGCAGTTGCCTGTTCTTTAAAACTTTATGCGCAGGTCTCAGGCAGAAAGGTGCCGAGCGCGTGCACACACACACACACACACACACACACACACCACCTAAAGTCCCCTTCCACCTTCCTACTGGTGCTTCTCACAGTCCGTAGAAAAAGAAAAGAAAAAATAAAGGACGCCAAATAGGCAAACCCCACGAAACAAACAGACAGCTTCCTAGTGTGTATGAAGTTGAAAACCAAAAAGAATTCTCTGGTGTGCACATGTATATGACTGTCCACTCCTTTTCTCTTTTAGCTCCTGGTCTAAATATAGTTCTAGAAATTATCCCTGGAATAAAAGGAGCGACCGGGGCGGGGAGAGGAGGTCCACGGGAGGAAAGGAAGCTACCTTTTTAACAGAGCGAAGCTTACAAGTTCCCCCATCCTCCGTTGCGGGCATCGGTGGGCACCGGGAAGCGCTCCGCACCGACGTCCGCAGTGACAGCGCGCCCCCTGTCGGCCGCACGGCCCTTGACACCGACTAGAGCCCTCATTTACCCAGGCGCTCCTCACCCCTAAACCCGGGCGCCAGCCTCTCACCATCTCCCGGAACAAGCCTCCAGTGGGATGGATTTCTCTGGAGTCCCCTAAGTTCTGCGCAAACTGAAACCGGCCTCCTCCTGCCGCTGAAGGCTCCTCGAGTCGGGGACCCTCTCCTCGCTTGGCCTCAGGGGTGGGGTGGCCCGGCCTCCTTCAGGGCCAGCTGCTTCTCGCACTTGAAACGCTTCTGGCGGCGCAGGTAGCAGCCGTTCTCGAACATGTTGCCCGAGTCGGGGTGCAGGGTCCAGAAGGAGCCCTTGCCGGGCTTGTCGGGCGAGCGGGGCACCTTGAGGAAGCAGTCGTTGAAGGAGAGCGAGTGGCGGATGGAGTTCTGCCAGCGCTGCTGGTTCTGCCGGTAGAAGGGGAAGAGGTCCATGATCCACTGGTAGATCTCGCTCAGCGTCAGCATCTTGTTGGGGCTCTGCTGGATGGCCATGGTGATGAGCGAGATGTACGAGTAGGGCGGCTTGGCGTGCGTGTAGCTGCGCCGGTACGTCTTGGGGTCGCGCGCGCGGCTCAGGCCCGCCTGCCCGTACA
>NW_006295887.1:1494695-1497777 GCF_000327345.1 Myotis davidii
AAAGTCCCCTTCCACCTTCCTACTGGTGCTTCTCACAGTCCGTAGAAAAAGAAAAGAAAAAATAAAGGACGCCAAATAGGCAAACCCCACGAAACAAACAGACAGCTTCCTAGTGTGTATGAAGTTGAAAACCAAAAAGAATTCTCTGGTGTGCACATGTATATGACTGTCCACTCCTTTTCTCTTTTAGCTCCTGGTCTAAATATAGTTCTAGAAATTATCCCTGGAATAAAAGGAGGGACCGGGGCGGGGAGAGGAGGTCCACGGGAGGAAAGGAAGCTACCTTTTTAACAGAGCGAAGCTTACAAGTTCCCCCATCCTCCCTTGCGGGCATCGGTGGGCACCGGGAAGCGCTCCGCACCGACGTCCGCAGTGACAGCGCGCCCCCTGTCGGCCGCACGGCCCTTGACACCGACTAGAGCCCTCATTTACCCAGGCGCTCCTCACCCCTAAACCCGGGCGCCAGCCTCTCACCATCTCCCGGAACAAGCCTCCAGTGGGATGGATTTCTCTGGAGTCCCCTAAGTTCTGCGCAAACTGAAACCGGCCTCCTCCTGCCGCTGAAGGCTCCTCGAGTCGGGGACCCTCTCCTCGCTTGGCCTCAGGGGTGGGGTGGGGGTGCGGGGAAGCGAACAGCTCGGAACACAGAACCTTCGCAGGAATCCGGACTTGCACCCAGCTTAGGGTTTGCTTTCCTTCCCCAGCGCCCAGGTCTTTGGAGGCGCCACCTTCCTACACACCCCTGGTCCTTCCCGGCAGGGCAGCTTCGGTTGGTTTGTGAAGGTTTATTCAGAGCGTCTGGCACGGCGGCCTGGGCTGGAATGCTGTAAATTGCTCCAGGAGCTTCTCTCCAGGAAAACGTTCGTGGGGAACTGGGGCCGAAAACAGATATTTCCCCTGATCCCCTTTAGCTGAAACCCATCTAGGACTGAGACCCACAAAGCTTTCGTTGGCCCGTGTTCCCCTTCTTTTCCTTTCGTTCTGTGCTGCCTGCCGAGGTTCCGAATAAAGCTGCCTTATAACCGATGACTACGCTTGGGGTTAACACTCTCTTTTTATTCTGGACGCTGTACCAGCGGATTTGACTTGGGCGCAAATCTGGGCCTCCTCTTGTCTTCCTGAGAAGAGGATGCTATGGTCCTGCATCCCCTACCAACACTCCTTCCTCTCAGAGCCCTCTGTCATAGGAAACAAGTCCGGGGAAGGGGACATCAATAAACAGAACTTCCCTAGGCGATAACCAGTCAAATATCAGATGTGCGGAAAGCTGCATTCCACTGATCAATACTTCAACCCCTGAAGCCTTCGAGAGAATCCATACCCCAACAGGCCTTGCTTTAGGGCATGATCAGGCAGGTCTGCAGGTGAGGTTAACACAGAGGAGACAGAAAGGTGACTTGGCAAAGTCTTGTGAAAATATACATTTCACTTTCATATAAGCTTTTCTCTGGACAAAAATCAGAAGTGGTCCACACCTCCATCCCAGGTCTGACACACACACAGAGAGAGAGAGAGAGAGAGAGAGGATTCTATCAAAGGTTATAATCAACCTTTCACGTTCTGTGGATGGGTTGTTATTTCTGAAATTCCAGTTTAAAAAATCAGACAATTACAAGTAGTCTACTTGAGCACATCTTCAGAACATTGGATCCAACTACTGATTCATGGCATAAACTTTCCCTGGCTTTCATAGTTCTTGGCTCGCCAAATACTAGTTGTTTATGAAGAGGACAACTGAAAAGGTGAGCTAAGAGCTGTCTATCAAAGGGGGTTTATGGAAAGACTGCAGGAAAGATTCAGCAGGTCTCATTCTTCTGCAAAAACACAGGAAAGTGCTGATAAAAGTGTGTGGGGGGAAACAAGATAGAATATTGTAAGTTTTTTTTAAAAAAATATGTTTTTTTATTGATTTTAGAGAGAGGAAGGGAGAGGGATGCCCTCTACTTTGAGGGATGGGGTCCCAAAACCCGGGCATGTGCCCTGACAGGGAATGGTGCCTGAACCTCTTGTTGCCTGGAACAAAGCTCACCCAACTGAGCCACACGGGCCAGGACCAACATTGTAAGTTTAGTGCACAATGCACCTGCATACATTCTAGCTCTTCTGGGCAAGATTCACAGGGAAAGATGGGAAATAAGTAATAATAAAATTTGATCATCAATACAAATGTAAAATCAATACAATGCTAATTGCCCTAATTGTTTTTGGGTGGTAGAATTATATCTTCAATCTACTTTTTTTTTTTTTCCGTGCAGTAGAGTGGTAATGGTTAGTGATATAAAATAAAATAATATGTTTTATTATTACATGTTTCTTATTTTATGGTGAAATATGTAATTAGAATATTAGGTCTTGATGTCATAGAAACTTTAGCAAAAATAAATTGTACAGATTTTTGTGCAGTTCTTACACTTGTAAAAAGATCAGTGAAGCTACCATTCAACAGACCAAGGATTTGACTTCTGAAAAACAAATCAGTATTTTTTCCTTACTTATGTCAGAAAGTGAACTCTACTCTTTCTTGAGCTGAGGGAAGAAAGAAAGTGATATATTCATGCCAACAACAGATGGTGATACTTAAAGAGAATTTACAGGAAAGAAGGGAGACTCTGTCCTAGGGATACTGTTAGGAGGAATTTGGCACGTGGATTATTCTCTGTGGATGTAGAATTGGATAGTTGTTTGGAAGGTTGGGTGCAGTTATGGATTGTTCATCTTTTATGGGTTTTCTCTTGGTTGGGTTGACTCCACTCCCATCTGTGTGGGCCTGTGGGGAGGCTGGTGCTGTGCCCGCTCGCGTCGAGGGTTTGACAAATATTTCTGGTATATACTTGGCATCCTGTCTACCATTCTTGAGTTTTTAAGCATATTTCTGGTATGTGGGACTATTATAACAGGTAATTAAAATAATTGGAAGAGATAAAAATAAAGAAACAGCAACTTTTAGTAGCAATAATAACACTCAATGTGAATGAGAATAAATGGCCCTTTGAGGGATGCCTAAATTAGATGCATCTGCATTTGTGGCCCTGTGAGCTATTTCATACATTTGGATGTTATTCTTGGAGGAAGTCTCAGTTAT
>NW_006295887.1:1497800-1499377 GCF_000327345.1 Myotis davidii
AAGGCAAGCAGAACTTCATAAAGAACAGGAGCCCACGGGAGAGTCTGTCACAGACCTGGAGAATCAGGCTCCCAGCATTGCTTCTTAGGAAGCCTTTACCTTACTCAGGGAGATAATTCAGATGTGGCTTCATTAGATACTGATTAGTTACTTGGAGAAACACACTTTTAATAAATATGAAAGGTTGAAGCATCTGACAGATGTGGGGATCAGAAAGAGGTTAGCCAGGCATGGATTTTGAGTCTTATGCGTATGAAGCAGTTGTTTGCTTCTTGTTTCCATCTCAAAGTGATGAGGCTGGAGGCTCTATGTAAACATAAAAGAATAATGTATAACTTGCTCTAACATTAAGCAGTGATAATGAAGACAAGCTTATATATGTCTGGTCCACTCAGCCACTGTTTTAATGAGTATTTACTATAATCCCGGTAGTGGAAATACAGCTTTGAACAAGGTAGGCAAAGCCATGAGCTTAGCGAGATTGTTTCCGTCTACTTCCTTCCTTCTTTCTGTCACAGGTTCCAGTGGAACTTGTTTTTCCTTATGTTTTCATGTCTCTTTTCAGCCATAACCCAGGAATTTCCAAGTGTCAAAATCCCATTGCAAAGGGAATCTGCATTTCCCCCTCCAGAAGTAGTCTATCTGCTGGCAGGGATGCATTAAAACCCAAGAAGTGTTCTGCCTGTGTTGACTCAGAATTGATAGGACAACCAAGGACTCAGTCCTTTGAAGCAGTTGGCATGACATCAGCAGAATAGGTCTGGCCAGAGTGTAGTCAGTCACACAGGAGCACTAAGAATGCCAATCCTGTCCCACTACCATTGGTAACCTTTCTAGAGTATCATTTTTCCACCAAAAGGGTATTAGGAGTTCTAGCTTTCAAAAGGAGGAAATAGCAGGGAAGTGCTCCTGCTGGTGGTGGGTGTTGGCTTGAGAACTCTGTCCTGTCTCTGTGAGAACTCCCGGCTTGGCACACAGGGAGGGCTCAAGTGTTTCTCATATATGTGTCTGTATTCACTCTTCGTCAATCTTACTTCCAAACGTAATTTCAAAGGAAGGATCCTGGAGTTTCTGGGAAAATCCCAGAGCTTTATTTTACAGGGAGGAGTAGCATACTCCAGCAACAGTGACTCACTGGGACTGAGGTAATTAATCAGGCGTGGGACCACCTCTCAAATCTGTATGTGCATAGGAACTCCCTGGGGATCTTGTTAAAATGCAGATTCACCTTGGGCAGATCTGGGGAGGTGGTCAGGAGTTTGCATTCTAACAAGCTTCCTAGTGACTGCTGCTGCCTAAGGTGTTTGACCACAGGTGGAACAGCCCCGCCCTTAAGGTACCGTTTCACTCATTTTGTCTGAGCTGGATGTTGAGATGTGATTTGATCAAATGAGCAGCGTTAAATTCATCCTCTGTTGACAGTTCTCCCCTCCCATTGCCACCAGCCACACTAACTCTCCCCAGGATGCCAGATTCACCTTCCCAGCCCACAGGACTCAGAACCCATCTCTGCCAGAAGTCCAAGCAGTGGGGTAAACTCACTCCAAGCAAAGTTCTCCCCCACCCCCGCCCCCGCC
>NW_006295887.1:1499439-1523823 GCF_000327345.1 Myotis davidii
GCTGCGTTTTTCCTAAACAGGGACCTCCTTGGTTGACTGGGGAAGAGAGAAGACCTATGGTGACTATTAGTTTGCAAATAGAAGCTGTCATTTTCCAAGCGTGGAAGATGGTCTAGCAAAGTTTCAGCCAGCACACTGTGCCGTCTGGAGTTCACCGAGCACCCTTAACTTTTCTCCTTAAGGAAGAGGCCTCAGGGAACCCAGTTTATCCTGCCTTCCTGTGAACCTGTGAACCTCTGATGTTGGGCTCGCCCTGAAAAAGAAAAGAGACAGGACTGACCTGGTCTTAAACATTTCCAACCTTTTGACCCTAATATGCATTTTAAGAAGCAAAATAGAAAGATCAAAAAGATGAAAAAGTGACAAAGAGATTCCTGTTTATTGAGTTTTTTAAGTTTTGTTTTATTGCTTAAAGTATTACAAAGAGAATTCCATATGTCTCCTTCCCTCCCCGCCCCACCCCCACCCCAGACCTTCCCCTTGCGGGGTTTGTATGTCTTCCTCCTGGAAAAGACCTGGGCCTCTTGTGATAGCCACTGAGAATGGTTTACTCCCCCCTCCTCCCTGCTCCCTCCCCCCCAAATTTGACCTGATGCTGAAGTGGCACTTCCTGCTAACATATGAGAAAAATAACATGACCTGGATAATGAAAACTAAACCCACAGACAATACCCAAGTTACCCCACCCACACCCCCATTAAGAAACACACTGTTCCCCTTGCTTTGTCACCCAAATATCTTCCAACATACATAATATGAAACATTTAAGAATTAAAATTTGTGCTCTCAAAGGTGTGAAGCATTTAAAAACTTATGTTGTTTTCTTAAAGATGATTCTATTTGCAATATATACTAATAATTAGTACTAAGATCATCTTACCCTTGTTGTAAGGCATTCCTTCTGAAAAGGGCTCCTTTCTACCAAGTAAGAACTGCTAAAAGGTTGGGAACATACTTTTTTTCCTGTGGGCAAATTCTTCTTATTTCCACCATATTTATATAAGCACATGAAGAATTAATGTAAACACAATGAGAATTCTAGCCCAAGTACTTAATCTATATTTCATGTTAAAGCAATGTGGATTGGGGCTAAGAAAGCTGATGAAGAGATTGTATTAAGCTGCTAAATAGGTCTATACCTTTCAAAACCCCGATTTTAGCTTTTCCCTTTAAGAACAAAACTCAGTAAATTCATTCCTCTAAGTCTTCAAAATAAAGTGCTAAGTAGATGCTAATGAAGAGGAACATCTGGTCCTGGTGGGAGTTCTGTGTTTCAGACCTGAGATCTACTTCCCAATCCTTAGAGTTACATAGAAAGTAGAAAGAGAAATCCTATCTCTACTTCCCTGTTTCTTTCATTCTTTTCTCCTTTTTAACACGTTGAATTTAGAAATACAGAAAATGTCCTTTATGTTCACTCCTGGAGTTCCCTACCCCCAAATGACTTGGATCTTGGAAAATAAAGAGAAAATGTGGAAGGAGCTAAAAGCAGCCTCAGACCTGATGCTTCAAACCAGTCTTTCCCACCTGGGAGCTTGTTCTCTTTGTTGCCACAGGAATGGGGCCTTCCTCAGGCAACTCAGCTCTTCAAGTCCAGCCCAAGTTCTCTGACCCAAATCTTGACCTGTTTCTGCCTTCTGTTCTCTTCCCTCCCAATAGACATTCCTTCAGTGAGATGGAGAAGACATCAGAAGATGGGAAAAGAACATGCTCATGGGAAGTTTACAGTTATTGATATGGTTTGTGTGTGTAGTTTATTTCTTTTTATTTTTTAAAACTTTTTAAAAATATATTTTTATTTATTTCAGAGAGGAAGGGGGAGGGAGAGAGATAGAAACATCAATGATGAGAGAGAATCATTGATTGGCTGCCTCCTGCACACCCCACACTGGGGATTGAGCCCACAACCTGGGCATGTGCCCTGACTGGGAATCAAACCCTGACCTCTTGGTTCATAGGTTGACGCTCAATCACTGAGCCACTATGGCCGGGCTGTGTGTGTGTGTGTGTGTGTGTAGTTTATCAACAACATGCCCAAGGTCATGAAGAGTATGGTTAAATAAATAATAACCCAACATCAAATTTACAACTAAACTGCCGAAGCCGGTTTGGCTCAGTGGATAGAGCGTCGGCCTGCGGACTGAAGGGGCCCAGGTTCGATTCCGGTCAAGGGCATGTACCTGGGTTGCGGGCACATCCCCAGTGGGGGATGTGCAGGAGGCAGCTGGTCGATGTTTCTCTCTCATCAATGTTTCTGGCTCTCTATCTCTCTCCCTTCCTCTCTGTAAAAAATCAATAAAAAAAAATTTACAACTAAACTGCAGAACAATCATGGTTCAGAACTCTAAAATCTAGCTGAACAGAAGTTTTATAATTAAGGGTATAGAGAAGAAGCCACCTCAAAACTGGTAGGAGGGGCAGCGGCGAGGAAAGGGCTTACCCCACACCCATATGTGACAGAAATCAGGAGAAATATTCAGCTGTGGAGGGCTCCCTGGTGGATTGAGGAGTTCCATCCTCACACTGGGCTCCCCTGCCTAGGGGTCCAGTGTCCTGAAGAGAAGTCACCATAACTTCTGGCTGAGAAAACCAGCAGGGAGTGGGTCTGAATGAGACGGAAGGCTGCTGGAGTCCCTGGTGTTCTAGAAGGGCAGCAGCTCCAAAGATGCAATGATACATCATGGGAGGAGCTGAATTGTCTGGCTTTAGGGCAAGAGCTGGAGGGGCAGCTTTCTCCCAGGCAGAAGTGCTGTCAGAGGCCTTTGTTCCTTTGCTGAGCCCTCCTCCTGCAGGCACAGGCAGGTGCCATATCTGAGTCTCCATCCACCTGAAGACTACACTCCACCTAACTTGTGGGCCCAACCAAGATGCTTCCAGTGGCTTTTCCAAATAAAAGTCCTGTCTTGGCTCATGGGGTGGATTTTTAGAAATATCTCAAAGATTTACAAACCCCAAACAAACAACATCTGGCATAGCTATGTCCCGTACCTCTTGCTAAGTGGCCCAATCCTGATAGTAGCAGCAGCCAGCCTTGGTTTGCAGCGTGGCCTCTCTCAGGCACCTCCAAGACCAGTACAAGTAGCTTTGGAGCTTATGCCAGGTCACCCAGGGCAGGGCATAGGTGGAAGCTGATATTGGCCTGAAGTTCCTGGGAGGCCCCAGAGCCAGTGCACCTGGTGGACAGCTTCAGACCACACCAGAGCACTTCCCATTCACCTGTATGAGTGACACACTCAAGAGGCCGACTCTGCATGCACTGGAGCCCTACTGAAATGAATCATTCTCCATAGGGTCAGCCCTGCATAGCAGCTTCTATGTCATGTTAGCAACCAGTCCTCAAAGGCTATGAGCTTGGGGGTAAATCCCTCCCGTTGATGTGCCAACAGCAATCAAGGCTCAACTGCAACAGGAGACTGACTATGCATAGCCCTCATGAGAGAACACCTGAAGCACACAGCTTCAGTGACCAAGGAGGTTGTCACTGAGCTCCACAGAATATCTACTATATAAGGCCATTCTACCAAGACTGGAAGACATAGCAGCTTACTTAATACATAGAAACAAACACAGAGAGACAGCCAAAATGAGGAGACAAAAAAACATGTCCCAAATGAAAGAACAAAACAAAATTCCAGAAAAGTAACTAAACAAAATGGAGACAAGCCATCTATCAGATGCAGAATCCAAAACACTGGTTATAAGGGTGCTCAATGAACTTAGGGGAAGAGTAGATGAATTTAGGGAGAACTTCAACAAAGAGATAGGAAACATAAAAATGGAAATGGAAAACAAAAAAGAACCACTTGAAAATAAAGAATACAATAACTAAAATGAAGAATACATTACAGGGAATCAACAGTAGAGTAGATAAAGCAGAGGTTTAAATCAATGATTTAAAAGACAAAGTGGCAGAAAACACCAAATCAGAACAGCAAAAAAAGAAAAAAAAAAGAATCCAGAAAAATGAGGATAATATAAGGAGTCTCTGGGACAACTTCAAGTGTACCAACATTCACACTATAGGGGTGTCAGAAGGAGAAGAGAGAGAACAAGGAATTGAAAACCTGGTTGGAAAAATAATGACAGAAAACTCTCCTAACCTGGAGAAGGAAATAGATGTACAAGCCCAGGAAGCACAAAAGAGTCCCAAATAAGATAAACTCAAAGAGGCCCACACAAAGACACATTGTAATTCAAGTGCCAAAGGGTAAGACAAAGAGATAATCTTAAAAGCAGCAAGAACAAAGCAGTTAGTTATCTATAGGGACTATCAGCTGATCTCTCAACAGAAACTTTGCAGGCCAGAATTGGCACATAATATTTAAAGTGATGAAAAGTATGACCTACAACCAAGATTACTGTACCCAGCAAAGTTATCATTTACAATCAAAGGACAGATAAAGAGCTTCCCAGACAAGAAAAACCTAAAGAAGTTATCACCATCAAACTAATATTAAAAGACATGGTAAAGGATCTTCTTTAAGAAGGAAAGAGGAAAAATGATAAAAATATGAATAATAAAATAGCAATAAATACATATCTATTAACAATTACTTTAACTGCAAGTAAATTAAATGCTCTAATAAAAAAAATAGGACGGCTGAAGGGATAAGGAAACATGACTCTTAAATATGTTCAGATCAATAGACACACACACCGAAAGTAAAGGGATGGAAAAAGTTATTTCATGACAATGGAAATTTAAAAAATAAGTTTGGGTGGCAATACTTCTAATAGATGAAATCGACTTTTTTTCTTTAATTTTTAAGTGTTTATTTGAGCCAAACTGAGGACAAATGCCAGATAGTAAGATCTCAAATCCTCCCCAAAATATATCTTAAAACAAAGGATATAACTAGAGACAAAGGTCCCACAAATTCTACTTCATGTATTTATCCAAGGAAACTCCAAATACTAAATAGAAAAGACATATGCATCCATATGTTCATTGCAGAATTATTTACAATAATCAAGGTATGGAGTCAACCTAAGTGTTCATGAATAGATGAATGGACAAAGAATTAATGCATATATGTATGGAATATGACTTGGCCATAAAAAAGAATGAAATATTGCCATATGCAAAAACATAGATGGAACTAGAGGGTACTGTGCTGAGTGAAATAAGTCAGAGAAAGACAAATGCTATATGATTTCACTTATACATGGAATCTAAAAAACAAATGAACAAGCAGAACAGAACCAGACTCATAGCTACAGAGAACATTTTGACAATTGCTAGATGGGAGGAGGTTTAGGGGAAATGGGTAATAAAGGTGAAGGAATTAAGAAATAAAGTTGGTAGTTACAGAATAGTCATGGGGCTGCAAAGAACAGCATAGAGAATATATATATGCATGTGCGGGTGGGTGGGGCTGCGTGTGAGGCAAGGCGCATGCGGGTGAGTGGGGATCTGACTCTGGGTCTGGCGGCGCCTGTGGGGACTTGACACTGCACCGGCCCAGACTCTGACAGGAAGGAGGAGGGAGCCGGAAATGCACAATACTAAAATATTTCCTCTAATTAATTCCCTTTTAATGTGCATGAATTCCGTGCACTAGGCCACTAGTACAGTCAATAATATTGTAATAACTATGTATGGTGCCAGATGGGTACTAGATTTATTGGAGTGATCACTTTGTAAGTCATATGGATTCTAATCACTGGGTTGTACACCTGAAACTAATTAATATTGTATGTCAACTGTAATTGACATACCCCAACTCTATTCTGAAATGTTGCACAGCTGTTATAAAAAATTATTTAAATCTCCATGAAATAATATAGAAAGTATATCCATTTCATGATGAAGGGTTAAATAGTTTCAGATATAAACAATTTGATTTTTATAAAAATAAGCTCTGACTCTGTTTGTGTATGCATAGAAAATATCTGAAGGTCACACACAAAGCTGTTCACAAACTAACCCCCAGAAACCGGGATTGGAAGAAGTTGGGAGAAGACTTTCACTTTCCACTTCATATATCCCTCATTTTTACAATTGCCGCTAATGGTTTTGTCATTAAGTAATAGTAAATAATAAACACTGCAAAGTATGTTCTCTCCACTGAATAGCTAGCTGACAGACTGCACAGAAATATTTCTGGTCCTTATTAATCAAAATATACACGTTGGGGCATCTTGTTTAAAGAAAATGAACAAGTCCTCTGGAGGAGCATACATCATATTTACAAGAGAAGAATCAAATTGGGAACATGCACAAGGCAGGAGAAGTTAGGCAGGAAAAAGAAACCACTAGGATTTAATAAATCTGACCTAATTTTAAAAATAAAAACGTGGATGTCACAGGGCACTCTTATAGAACCAGATAGTACTTAAATTGCTGTGGTTCTTAATTGCTTATGGTCCTCAGGCGGTGCATGGATTGAAATACAGCCTCTCTGTGGTTGAGCTTAATTAATATTTATGACTGCAGGAGAAAATTAAATAAGGTAAATGGTGTAATTTTAAGCAGCCTGTGGTCACGGTTAGCAGGACTCACAACAAATTCAGAAGCGAGAAAGAAGTGAGAGCGCTGTGGGGACGGATGGTGTGGTTTCAGTTTTCTTCATTTCCCCATCCATTTTTTTGTGCTGTGTGAGACCTTTAATGCTGACATCTGAGCATGCTATGGTGACTACTTCTCTTATCTTTTATTTGTGTTTTCTTTTTCTTTGTGACTGATTATCTGAAGGAAGATTTTCATTTTTGAGGGGGCGTGGTGTATGCCCAAAGATGTTAGCTCTGGAGCCATCTGTAATTGCTCTGTTAGGTGTTTCTATGGTGTATATTTGTCATTTACTGATTCTTTGCATGGCCCAATCATTCCAGTTTTTTTCATTTGGGGAGCTGAAGATTAATGAGATAGCATCAATTCCTGTAATGGGGAACCCTAGACCATAAAGTTGGTTCAACTTCTGCATGCTAATAGCTATTTATTGCTAGATGGATAGATGGATGGGTGGATGGAGGAATAGAGGAAAGATGCCATAGGACTTTTTTTTTTCTTTATTGATTAAGGTATTACATATGTGTCCTTACCGCCCCATTTCCTTCCCACCCACCCCCACTCATGCCCTCACCCCCCTGGTGCCATAGGACTTTGATTTAAAAACTCATAGTTTAGCTGTGAGGACTGGTTTTGGAGCGGTAACATCAGATTGTAACAAATCTTAGTTGAGTGCTTTTCAAACTTCAATTGATGTCTCATTAATATGGTGTGGCTGCAATTTACTAGTACTTTACTGAAACTATTATCAAATAAAGGAAAGGAAGAGAATCAGTGCATCTCACATAGAAAAGGGATGTGTAGTTTAGAAAAATCTGTTTCCATTATAAAAGTGTAGGTCTCTGCATCAGGAGGAAAAACACATTCTTTATTCTGAGCTCTCATCTAAAAAGCCCAAAAGACCAGGTACGCTGGGGGCTGAGGGCTCATTAGCTCTTCCTGCAACACAGCTCTGAATTTCTCATCTATTATACAGAGTAATAGCAGGAGCCACCTTCATGGACTGGGTGAGACAGATGGGTTGAGGCACCTGGCATATTGAGAACGTCTGATCAAGGTTGCTTTTCCTCCCCTGCATCCTGTGCAGTTTCTCAGCATGACACTGAAGAAGATCTCAATGCTTTGCTCAGAGAGAGATGCACTCTAGTCCTACATTTTATAATCTTTCCTCTCAGCTCTAACCAAAACAACCCTCTTAAAAGACAACTAAACTTGCTCAAAATGACACAACATATTTGAAAAGACCATTCTCCTCCCTTTGTGTGATGTGAGAACTGCACGGAGTTCTGTGCCAGGACTGCTCCAGGATTAGCAAACGTGTTCTACCCTCTTGTGACTCTTTTTAGCCAAGAACGAGACATGGCTTCAACCCCATGGCTTTTCCTCCCTTTGAAGGCTAAATTCAGGATTTCTTTTTTTATGCTGACAATAACCCCCAACCTCTCCCTGCTTTGACTTCTAAACCCTTTACTACATGCTAAAACCATCTCCCCCTTTTTTTTCTGTCCTCTTCCTGCAGTCAGTTGTTCCAGAAAGCCTCTGCTTTCAAATGTTTTTTGTAACTCCCCATTTTGCGCTTCCCAGTAATATAGATTTCTCTTTCCGATTCCCATTCTGTTCTCTTGATAGTCTCTATACTTCTCTCCCACTCATAAAGCCATCTCCCACCCTATTGATTTTCTCTAGGTGACCCAAATCCCACAGAAGCTGCCTTCATTTGTCTCTACAGAGGCAGCCTGCCCTCTTTCCCAACTGGCTGCTTCAGATCAGCTTGGGGAACCTGCACGTGGAACATTTTCCAAGTTTCACCCATTAGATAAACAAGCAAACAAACAAAACAAACAAACAAACGAACTACTGCTTGGATTTATTTTAGGTAACTTGAAGGTCTCATACTCTTAAGCTGACTAATGTAACCACCTGTTCTATAAGAAAATAGAAACCTTGCTCTCAGTGATGGAAAATTCTTCCCTTTTCCATGGGACCTGGTCAGTTGGCAAGTGAGAGCAGAGGTCTCCATGATCAGCAGCCACTTTGCTCACTGCTTGGAAACACAGAAGTCAGGCTGGTAACAGACAGCAGGGCAGGAGTGCCTGGGGGTGGGCAGGGGGAATATTCCCAATAGTGGTATTCTTTTTCGTCAATGCAATTTTAACACATATATTCATACCATATTTTAATTTGTTTTTGAGATCTTCCCATGTTGACACATACAGAATGACCTTATTGTCCATGGCAGTGCAATATGCATATTTCACCCTTCTTTGCTCAATCTACTACTCTCAGTATCTCAGGTGAGCTCCCCAGAAGCAGGGCCTTAAGGGGGTGGTCTGTTCCAGAAGTGTCATGGCCTTCATCTCCCTTGGCTCCTCTTCTACTTGTAGTGTCAGTTTTTATTATAATGATGGCATAATGAGTTTTCAGATTCTTCTCTGGGCAGTTTTTCCTTCACCTTGGATTGATCTGGTTTTAGCCAGTTCTTGCTGTTATTCACTTATGTGACCACCGCAGAAGTTTTTTGCCCTAAACTGTTTCTTTTGATCATACTTGGAGGCTCTGGTCACAGGACCTAGAACAGGGGTGGGCAACCTTTTTGTGAGTGCGTGCCAGAACCAGCAATATCTCTGACTCAAAATTCTTCTGCGTGCCAACCCTAATTTTTTGAGAACATGTTACGCCTACTTGATATCTCTTAAGGTGTACGTATGTGAAGAACCTTGAAGAAATAATAAAAGTCTGAGACTTAACAAAATTCATCACTGAGAACAAAGATTCACAAGCGTATGTGGATGAAACCAAAACACTGGTCAGATCGAGGAAGGCAGGGAGAGTTAAGGCAGAGGCACAGAAATTGCTCTTCCCCTCTCCTGTCAATCCATGTCTATGGTCTTTAAGATAACTTGTTATGTAAAATTATTTATTTATCTAAGATGCACCTACACTGAATTTATCTGAAAAATTAAAAAGTCAATATTAAGAGAAAAATTGTAAATGAAAGATTATAAGAGAGGGTTTCACGTGCCAGCAAAAGTTATGGTGTGCCACGTTTGGCACGCGTGCCAGGGGTTGCCCATCTCTGGCCTAGAAACTTATCAACCTGTGAAGTCTCCTCCTACTTCATTCCACTCATCAGAAATTTTCCCTAACTTCATTCTATCCCGACTCAAAATGAAAATATAGACTTAGGGGTCAAAAGGTTTGTGTCTTAGTTTTGGCTTCCTCAGAAGTACACCCAAGGATTTGAGTGCAAGCAGGGAATTAGGATCACTTGCACTGAAAAGGTTGGGGAGTTTCTCCAGGAATGGAAAGCAGCTACTAAGGGACAGGCCATTGAGTTAGTTTCTACCATAGGCAACTGAGTCTTAACCTGCTGGGGTCTCAGGAGGAAAAGTAGAACTTGCACCTCAGAAATATTCCTATTAAAAGAGGAATGAGCTAAAGTATTTATCCACCAGTTCCTGTCAGTTGTTGACTGACAGCTGCTGCTGATAAGTCTTATTTCTCTAGGCATTTCTAATCCTGGGTGGAAATGGTAGAATTCTTCTGCCAGAAAACATCTCAAACACAAATTAGAAGCTGGAAATTGGGCTTAGGGGACATATTTAGGGCCCTGATATCTTTTGTTTAAGTTGTAGTGTCTCCATTTTCTAATGGCAAGAGCTTAAAGGCCTAAAGCCCCATGAGCTTCAGCCCTTTAATAATAAAGCAAAGATAATGATAAGTGCTACATAATAGTTGTGAGCTTTAGATGTGACTTTGCTTTAGCTCTCCAATAATATATTTAAGAATGAGTGATGTGGAGGAAAGAGACAAGTAGCTCTATAATAATAATAATGGTTATCACATGCCCTCGACCTCGAATTGCATTCCCCTCCAACATCTTCAAGATAGAATCAACCTTTCAAATTTGAATCACCTGCATTCACCAAAAGTTATATTTTGCCAACTCTCTCTAGAAATAGGAAGTGAACTATTCAGAAAAATACCTCAGAATTTAGTAATGTTATTTTCCACCTTTTAGGGATAACATCTAGGAACAGTGAGGTCAATGTCAACTAGAGAGTTAGCAGGATTTGGAGTCCTTCTGTCTCCACCGCAATGCTCACTGAACCACAAGTCCTTTGTATTACTTGAAGGAAGGCAGGTAGAAATATCCAGTTTGAGCAGAAACCTTCTAAAACTATGCATTTCCAGCATTCAGTGTGAAAGAGTCAGCTGAGATGTTGAGTAATGTTGAACTTTGTTCCATATTAAATAAAAGGTAAACTATTGCCTTGCTTCCTGGTGAGATGATTCATTTGTAGTGAAAGGGGACTTATGATAAAATTATATCTCCATGGAAAACCTCAGTAAATGCTGAATCTCTAGCTGCTCCCTAAACTCTAGAGGCCAGAAAGTACAAATCACTGGGGGCTCAAATAGAGTGTAGATTACAGAGGAAAGTTCTTATTATTTGACCCTCAGAACTTTTGTGCAAATACCTGAACTGTGATAATTCCCAACATGTGTGAGGAAGGACATCCCATTTTCAGGACTATTTCTACAAAGTACTGATGGATATTCTCCCATCCTATAAAAACTCTCATTTCCTAAATTTCAGATTTGCCTTTAACAAAAAGCCTCTGATTAGATTCCATGTGGTTAAAGCAATCACAAGATGCTTCAGAATTTATCTGGAATTTCCACCCTCTCTTTATTTTTATGACTATCTCAATAGTCTTCCTATAATTGAATTTTATGCTCTAGACATTAATCATCAGATGTTATCTAGATTTTTGAATCTAGATATCATCTGAAGGACTACTTCTCATTTCCTAGTCTTGTTTGGAACAGTACTGAATAATACAAAAAGCCTTGACTTGTTCTGGTTACCAAATCTCTCTCTCTCTCTCTCTCTCTCTCTCTCTCTCTCTCTCTCTCTCTCTCTCACACACACACACACACACACACACACACACAGCGCGAGATATTACATACTTTATGATCTGAGAATAACTAAAAAGGCTGAGCCTTTGATTCATATTCTATTCAATCAGCAGTACAGCAGTGCTGAAAGGATTTGCATGTTTAAGGAGCATTCAGAAGAACAACCCACATATTGAATTCTCCAGGGGTCTTTGCAGAAAAATTGGTATTCATTCCAATGGCTGGTGTCTGTTGCAGGGTCCGTGTTCTCCAAGCATGCTGATTGGACATCAGTGCTCAACAGCAGCCAATTATAAGGCATCAGAGTGGAGGCTCCCATTTTGGCTAGACGTGGGAAGGCAGGCAAAGGATGAGTTGAGTGGCTAGCAGGCTGCACCAACTGGTGGAGAGGACGTGTGTACAGTTGCGGAGGGGTGGGTAGTGGGGATGGTTCCTTTTATTAAACAATCTTTTTAGCAGGGAACATTCTCATTCCTAGAGTTTAAAAACCCAGAGATATTCCTTTCTTGGTTTTATGTAGGCACTTGCATGGATCACTGCTTTTCCTTGTGTGAAAATGTGCTGGAAAATTGACAGGGAAGGGAGCCTTTGGCCATCAGATTGGTAGGAAATTCTATATTAAAATGTTCAATGGTATGGCCCTGGCTAGTGTTTCTCAGTGGTTAGAGTACCAGCCTGCACACTGAAGGTTCACATGTTCAATTCCTGGTCAAGGGCACATACTTGGGTTGCAGGTTTGATCTCTGGCCCCTTAGGGGTGCAAGCAGGAGGCAACCAATAGATGTGTCTCTCATATTGATGTTTCTCTCTATCTCTCTCTAAAAAGTCAATGGGAAAATATCTTTGGGTGATAATTAATAGCAATGAAAAATGATCCATGGTCTGTACTAAAACTGTAGCATTCCAGTACCTCAAATAGCTATGTTTGAGTTTATTAAAAATTTTACAAGAAAAGGTAAAGGCACACCACTAGCATGTATTGAAATCTGTTTCTCAAAGGGTTGTATGAAAAGGAACTGGAATGGGGTCTGGGAAAAACCTCAGCTTTGCTATTTAGTCTTAGTCATCGGCACCACCTTTTCTCTGCAACTGTGTCAACATGGTAGGCAGGACTTTCTCTGCTAGTTACCACCTTTGATGCCTGGGGATTCCTGCCTCTCTATCCCCACAGGTCCTTCATCAGCCCCCTGCTGGGCATTCTTTTCCTTTAGGACTTTGCCAGCATTGCTCCTTCCTGAGGCTCATCATCCAGTCTAACAGGTGGTCTATAGACCAAAGGTTTTCATTGGTTGAGGAGATAAATTGATGGATGGAAGTGCTAAAGAATGATACCCTGATTTCAGTTTCTGTTTCTGCCACTTATGAGTGGGGTACCCTGGGTTAGGTTACTTAGCCTCCCCAAGACTCAATTTCCTCATTTCTCGAAGAAGATAATGGTTATTCCTTTCTCTAAGCATTATAGACCTCATGCCCGGCATGTACCCAGTGATGGCTCACAGTAAGCCTGCTGGATGTATTAATCATGACCTATACAAATACAGTAAGATTTCTCTATACAATGGTTATTGCAGGTTGTGGAAACAGCTGAATAGATTGTCACTGAATTTTGAAGTGGTCTGACTTACCACACAGGCTGCACGGTGCCTGAGAAACTCCCTTTGTAGAGCTCTGAGAGTCCCAGGGTGGCAAGTATATGTTTATTTTGAGGGTGGTTGATGCTTCCTCCAATAAAGCTGGATACTTAATTATTTCCCCTCTTCTTCCTCTCCCTCCTCTTCCTCTTTATTACGGGAGTGTGGGAATCCTAATGTGTGAGGTTGATATCTTAGAGGCACATCCTATTCTCCCACAGAAGGTTACATAAAAGAACCAAATTGTTCTAAGTCCAGGCAAGCATTTTTTCTTACTTTTGTGGTCATTTCTAAAACCGAAGAAATAAGCTTTTTTACTAGCATTCTTCTTTTAAACAGCTCAGAAAAGATATTGGGAGTAGACTTGAATGATTCAGCTCTGTCCCCAGCTCTGCCTCTTGGGAGACTGGTGATCCTGAGTGGGTTGTTAATGTCACTGAGCCTCAGGAAGGTAACCTCTTTTATCATCAGAGGTTGGGAAGATGATATGATATTGTAGGAGGACAGAGGCTTTAGCCCACAACCTGGCTCTCAGAGACATAAAGGGATGCAAGCTGAAAGGCTCTGAGAATTCCTCCCATAAATCAGTTATGGTTTGTCAGGACATGGAAAGGATTTGGTTCTCCCCAAGGGTTTTTGTTTTCATTTTTGTTTTTACAAAGGTACACATCTATTAATGATGACTACGAGTAAACCCTTATTATTGAAAACTAGAGGCCCAGTGCACAAAATTCATGCATGGGCATGGGGGAGTCCCTCAGCCCGGCCTGCACCCTCTCCAATCCAGGACCCCTTAGGGGATGTCTGACCCACAGGGATTGGGCCTAAACTAGCAATCCAGGACTGCAGGCTCCTAACAGCTCGCCTGCCTGCCTACCTGATTGCCCCTAACCACCTCTGCCTGCCTGCCTGATTGCCCCTAACTGCTCCCCTGCTGGCCTGATCACCCCTAACTGCCTCTGCCTCAGCCCTGCACCTGGGACCCAGGATTCCCTCCCTCTGGCTGGCCACAGGCATCTGGGACCCAGGCTGGCTTCACTCACGCCAGCCACAGCCACAGGGGACCATGGGTGGGTGGCTTCTCTTGGACCACAGACTCTGCTGACTGGGATATGGGTGGGCAGCTTTGCCCAGGCCCAGCTTTGTCAGGAAGGATGTCTGGAAGGTTGTCCAGAAGACGTCCAGTCTAATTAGCATATTACCCTTTTATTAGTAGAGATATTAAACCAGTGCCTTTTTAGTGCCCTTATAAATCACATTCTCTTTCAATCCATCAACTGTGAAAGTGAACCTAGCGGGGAAGGACTGAAGAGTTTTTTCTAAACTAATGCTACTGTGCACACAAGTGACCTGGCCGGGGGTGGGAGTCCTGGCTGAGTGTTTCATCTTCCTCCCCTGCCTCCATGGAAGGCAGGCAGCCAGGCATTCCAGGGGCAGGTGCATAGAGTCATGAGATCTATCTTGCTTCCTATGAGTTGCAGGGTAAGGGGTGGAGGGACCCCTCTGTCAGAGGCTGTTTGGTAGATTTCAAGCAGGGGCTGAAAGTTAACATGCCTGGAACTCAGAGGATCTCAGCCCTAGAAGCTGAGAGTCAGCCCTCCTGTGTGTGGCCCCCAGCCCTGATCCAGGTGCATCCCCCAGAAGAACCAGGCAGGGCCGGTGGCACCAGGGGCTAATGTCTACACCAAGTTGAAGTTCCTCACCTGGGGATCAGTCAGACCTAGAGGAGTTCCTGGATGGGATCAGGTGCCTCCCCGATCACCTGAGGACATGTAAGCATTTCTTGAAGAGGCAGAAGGAGAGGGGTAAATTGCTCTGGTGGGAAGGTGGCTTTTGAAGAGATGTGATAATTAGCTGACAGGCTGCTTAAACAGAGGAGACTGTGTGACTTTTAACTAGCAGGCTTGCTCAGGCGCCTTCTCCCCCCACAGTCTTTAGAAGAAATGCAGGTGGAAAGGACTTCAAAGTTGACCTCAATGATAGGAAATAAAGAAACCACTTTTTTTTTTCTTGGTGCATGGGAACAGTCCTGTATAATGCCACGCCTGACACAGTATCATTTAATCAATTTAATAATAAACTAAGTTGCAACATAGCAACACAAAACCATTTAATTTATATTTTTTCTTGAAGTCTGTGACCTATGTATAGATACATATTTTACCTAAAATGATATTAAACCTGATATTTCATACTCTTAAAAGTGGACATTGCATTATACATATTTTCATGCTTGCCTAGACTTCTTAATCTTTACATATTCAACCTTGCTACCTACCATTTATTGAGAAAAATGGCAAATATGTACGTATGCATATATTTTTAGTAAATATAAATGTAACATAAGGCATACCTCATTTTATTGCACTTCACTTTATTGTAATAATGTTGCTCTTTTTTTAAAATAAATTGAAGGCATAACCTTCCACCAGTAAAAAAGATAAGGGCTCACTTTATTGCAGTGGTCTGGAATCACACCCTAAATACTCTGACATATGCCTGTATATACTAATACAGTCATATACAGCTTAGTGATGGGGATGCACTCTGAGAAATGCATCATGAGGTATTTCATCTTTGTGTGAACATCATAGACTGCACTACTAACACACACCTGGAAGATACAGCCTGCTAGGCAGCTAGGCTATATGGGATAGGCTCTCACTCCGAAACCACTAGCCTGTACAACATATTACTGTACAAAACAACATTAGATTAAATCAAGCACAAGAGAAGATGATGCTCAAAAGAGACTTGGTAAACACAAGATGTATGGGACTACTACTGGCACAACACAGCATACTGTTCTATAGCAAACTTATTTTTACTAAGTGCAAAGAGTACTCACTAAAATAATGATAAAAATAATAATATAGTAAACACATAAACCAGTAACCGTAATTCATTATCATTATCAAGTATTATGTATTACACATAATTATATGTGCTATACCTTTGCTAACTGGCTGGGCAGTTTATGCCAGTATCACCGCAAATGTGTGAGTAATGCCTTACACTACAAAAATGTTAAGATAGAGTAACCATCATAGCCCCTTAAGATGGGCACATATATGCCATATTGGCTCCTTCAGACAGGGCCTCCAGGCAGTCTCTCTTGGATGTCTTCTATTTCTCTGTTTCTTTCTCTGAAACTTTTCTAATTTTTTTGTTGCCAAATTTCTGTTTTTCCTCTTCGCCCTGAAATGGGTGTGCCTTCTTGAACTTTCCAGCTCAACTCTGCCTCTGGTGTCCATTCAGAAGAAGGCTCTGCCCTGAGCTTTCACTCCAGAGCCACCAAGGGAATGAGGGGCCCAACATGGCGGTGCATGCTTTCTCCTGGGGCTTGTCTGGGCCAAAAACACAGAACTTTGGTGAAGAAAGAGTGGGGATCAGGGCCCTACTTACTTGTATTACCTCTCAATGGTGTGTAGGCCATCAGCACTCACTGGGAATTTCAAGATTATTTTTGTTTATTCAGTTGTGGGTCACATAATCAGAAACCCATAGGCCTAGGGGCTATGTTGACTGTTGGTTATACTGTACTTAAGGTACAAACACTTGAAAAGTTTTGTTCACATTATTTCTTGTTTTTCATTAACCCTGCATAATGTCCCAGTCCTTAATGCTGTATAGTGAATTCAACTGGAGCCACTCAGAAGTTACCTCCTGGGCTATATTTGGCTCCTGTTGCAATGCCAATTGACCCAAGTCTGTAAGAGTGACTTCTGGTGAGCCGTTAAAATTGAAGCAGAGCTGACATGGCCAAAAAACTCCAGTTGGTTTTGCCATCCTTGCAAGCACACTCTAAAAACCCACAAGGTGGAATGCAAATACACCAAGATTATAGATCTAGGTGGATAGAAAGCATTTTCCCTCTAGATTCTCATTTTCATGGATACAGGGCAGCACATCCCCAATTTGGTATATGATGCTGATGGTACCTGTGAAACATTGAGCAGGTGCACTGTATTTGGGGAGGGGGTGGAAGAAGAGAGAAAAATGCAGCCAGAGTAAGGCAGAATTATAATACCTCCCCCATGGCTCCTACCTGCTAATATTCATGACCTATGGAGTCCCCTCCAGGATGGGACCTGTGATTTGCTTCAGCCAAAAGACTTTGGCAAAGGGGGAGGGACTTTGTAGATGTCATTAAGGTTCCAAATCAGCGGAGTTTGCATTAATCAAAGGGGAAGATGATTCCAGCTGAGCTTGACTTCATTTGGTGAGCTCTTAAAGATGACCTTAGCCCTTACTGGGGTCAGAAGCCATCGCTGGCTGGTCTGAGAAGCTGAAATATGGTGAGCTGAACTAGAGAAGGCCATGTGGACAATAACCTGCTAGCTTCAACCTGTCCCTGGTTCCTAGGGACAGCGTTGGTCTAGGAGACAAGGTGGCTGGGATAGTTCTATCATTGACTCAGGGGCGAACAGGGGAAATGGGGGGATTTCAGGAAGCCTTCCTTTTAAAATGCTCATAACCTTGTCAGCAGCACCAGAAGTCAACTGGCCACTCAGCAACCTGCTGAGGTCTGAGAGGACCCTGGGGCTACTCGGAGTCCTGACCACTCTGTGACTATGCCTGCCTCTCCTTTCTAGATCAGCCGGCTCTACAACACCAGTTATTTTTCTGCTTAGTTCTTGGTAACTCTATATCTTAGGTATCCAGACATTTTCCATGTAGTCCTTGCATTTGGGGGATGCTATTGCAAGTGTCTTGGGGTCAGGTCTGAGTTAGTTCAACTTCACCTCCTGGCCACAAGTGTGAGTTCAGGGGTGCGCTCTATATTCAAAATTAGCTTCGGTGAACATGTGCTAAGGATGTCTGGGGGGAAAAGGTGTTTTGCTTTTCTTAAGAGAGATCTCCACTCTCCTGGATGTGGTGGGAAAACTTGGCAATCATGAGAGTTGTTAGGAGGTATATGCAGTCCTGTGTAAAGCTGACCACACACAGGAGACAAGAAAAACAGGAGGAATCCAGGGCCCATTATACCTTGGAATCAAACTAACTGGAAAGCTTCCGTCCCTCTGGACCTCCAGTGATGTGATCCCTAAGTGCGTTCTGGTGTGAGCTTGGAAGTGGTGTCTCCCAGCAAGGGCTTGGGTGGGTTAGCTGAAACCTCATTGCTAAAAACATAGTAATTCTATGTCTGCACCTTTCAAATACCTCACAGCCAAGCAGACTTCACAAATGCTGGTAAATATCCCTCAAACCATCATCAAATGAAAACGCTCATTTCCAATTTGCAAGATGCCTGCATTCAAAAAGTCTGGAGGCTTATAGCAAAGAGGCATTTTTCTTCTGAAAATACCTACACCGGGGTTACAACTATAAGGATACTGAAAAGAAAAAGTCCCCAAACTTTTGGGATTGGTATTTGCATTTGCAAAATAATTTGCAACTAGAACTGCCTGGTAGCACTTTATGGAAATCAAAAAGTGGGTTTTGAATATCTAGGTCATTTCCCCCAACCTCACCCCCACAGCCCCCAGCATCCAAATCCGTAGTAAAATCAACTTTCTAGCTGTCTGGAAGAGATCGCACTAAATGCTCAGAGTAGCTCTCCCAAAAATTCTGAATAATTTGGATAAAAGTAGACGCATCTGGGGCATAGTCATATTTAACTGATTTACCTTAATTCTGTAAATCAATTTATTGCCCGAGAAGCTCCTCCATTCAGTTGTCCTTGCCCTGTGCCACCTTCCATAGTTGCCAAAGCTGCCGGCTCCTCCACCCTAAATAACTCTGAACCTGTGGCAGAGGCGTTGGGGTTGGTTTGAAATGGCAGTATTTTCCCACCCATTTCTCCATTCAGGATTTTCTCCCTTCAAAGGATGCTTTGTATATCTCGTGTTTCCTTCCCCTGCTTGTTTGAATCTAAAATGAATCTGAACTAAAAGTACTTGTTGAGTGGTTAGGCTCCCAGCTGTAATTTGGAGTCAAGGTATGAATATTTTATACTCAAAGAGTCACTGAAGATTTATAGGAGGTTTTTAAAAATAAATGAATACACTCATTTTTGTTGGCATAGGTATACTATAGCTGGGGGAAAACAAAAATACAGGACAAGCCCTCAGTCATTAGTCTTTAAAAAATGAACCTGGATTTGTGTTTTGGGATGATGGGGAGTAAGTGTGGTGAGCACACAGTGTCCCTTGGAGGAAAGAAATACTAGGATGAAGGAGACCCGGGTAGGAAACAAACACAAAAGCCACCCAAAGGCTCAAATCTTGATTTGAACCCACCCAGATTCCAGAGGTATCGTTTCAGAAGGTGCTCTTCATGTCCTGGCAGAAATTAGGTGTCGGGCTGGGGAGCCAGTACTCAGATGCCTGTGGCTTCCTTTCACTACAAAAATAGACTTAAAAAATAATCCAGTCTTTGGCAAAGTCTCTTCCAACATGGAGCGACCTGAGTAGCCCCTTCACTTTCGCTGGGTTTGCCGTTGCACGGAGCCCGCAGCCTGGTGAGCTCATTGGTGGTTCAAAGGTGTTGAACACAGTTGAAACAGAATATTCATACGTGTTAACTAAGCATTTCCAGTTTTTCCTTTAGCTTTAAAGATCTAAATTCTAAAGAGTAGAGAGAAAGCATTTGGGCTCTTTTAACCTCTAAGCATGACCACACTAAGCATTACCCCAGAAACATAAGCTTTTCTTCCTAAAGCTTCCTGTGGAAAGACATTCCAGTCACGTCATTTCTGATGTTCATTAAGTATTCAATTTATATTTTAATTGTGCCTAATGTATATTGATTCTCTTACAATGCCCTGATTTTACCCTAGGCAAACTAGATGGCAATTTAGAAGGAAAAAAAAAGGAACTTTCTAAACTTTTATGGGTAGCTGCCAAGATCATGACCACCTGTGGAGTGTTGGGTACGTTGCCCAAAGTAAATGTTCTTACTGACAACAATTCATTTTTCCCCCTTCACCCCTAATGTCTAACCTCTATCTATATCCTTTAAGTAGATTCAACCTGCAAGAAGTTTGTAAAAATTCAGATATATGCAAAAAACAAAAACAAAACCCAATATCCTAGATACCATTTTTACTATTAAATTGGCAAAGATTTTAACATTTCTTAACATGTAGCATTGATCAAACTGTTAGGATGTGGCTATTAAGACATAGTGTGAGAGTAAAATGGGTATAAGCTTTGAGAATAGATTGGCAGCATATTCTACCACACAACAACACTTCTAGTTATTTATCCCATAGCTGTAGAGGAGAGCAAAGATTTATTATTGCATTTATTGTGATGGCAAATCATGGAAACAAGTTCTATGCTAACCAACAAGGAACTCCTTATATAAATGAACCCAGTTACTTATAATTTTCAGACTAGAGAGAAAAATTATACCTAGTGTCCTCAAAACAAGAAATGTAATGAATAATATCTTCAACATCCATATAGTAAATACAAGAAGACATTTTATAGCACAACTAGAGGCCTGATACACAAAATTCGTGCAAGAGTAGACCTTCCTTCCCCTGGCTGCCGGCAGCAGCTTTCCTCGGGCACCCGGGACCCAGGCTTCCCTCCAGCCACCGGCAGGCACCTGGGACCCGGGCAGCCCCAGCATCATCTGGAAGGTCTTCCTGAAGAATGTCCGGTCTGATTAGCATATTATGCTTTTATTATTATAGACTCATTGATTATAATCAAGCTTGTATAATTTTTAATAAACAAAAAAACATCTACCGTGGCCATGACTCTACATCTCCTACATTAATCCAGACCACTTCCTGTTTACCACCATTGATGTTCCCCGTACTCATCTCAGTTTCTCTGACAACTTCTTTTTGGCTGAGTTTCTTAGGCTCAGAGGACAGGTCTTCACTCTCAGTGTTCCTGGGCTCAAGCCTGACCTGAAACATAAAAGGTATTAAGTGTTCTGTGGAGAATCGAGGGGCTGATTGTGATCCTGACTTCTTCATTCCCACGTCATGTTTTCCTGGGTTCTCTAAACACTTTAGCAGTCCTGTCAGCCTTCCTTAATGTCACTGTATGAGTTTTATATTTCTGCATAATAAATTATCACAAACTTGGTGGTTTAACACAAAATACATTTATTACCTCACAGTTTCCATGGGCAGGAGTCCAAGCACAACTTACCAGACACTTTAGGATATCTCACAGGCTCAGTTCAAGGTGTTGGTTGGGGGCTGTGATTTTATCTCAAGGCTCAGCCAGGCAGCTCCCCCTCTAAGGTGTTGATGGTGGCAGAATTTCATTCCTTGCCACCTGTTGAATTGGACTATTTCTCCTGGCTGTTGGCCGATGACTCTCTCAAGTCCCTTCCTTCACCAAAACCAGTGAGGAGAGGGTCTGCAACTCTTGTAACAGTCACGGCAGCAACAGCTCATCCCTCATTTATTGGTTAGAAGCAAGTCACAGATCCTACACAAACGTTTGGGGAGATGAATATACAAAGGCACAAATACCAGGAGGTGGGGTCATTGAGGACCACCTTAGAGCCAGAATCGTCGTGAACTTGTATGATTGACATTGGGGTAGCCTAAAAGAAACTCCATCAGTGATATCTTTTTTTTATAATTTAAGTTCTCAATTACAGTTGACATTCAATATTATTTTGTATTAGTTTCAGGTATACAGCATAGTGATTAGACAATCATATACTTTACAGAGTGTCCCCGCACACACACACATTTTAAATACTAACCTGGCACCATACATAGTTATTACAATACCAGAGGCTCAGTGCATGAATTTGTACACGGGTGGGGTCCTTTGGGGTGGCCTGTGGAGATCAGGCTCCAGCTTGCACCCTCAGCTTTGCAGCCCTGCAGCCCCACCTGGCACCCCACCTTGGCCTGGCACCATCTCCTCATTTGCTCCACCATCCCTCCCCGGGAGCTGGGCGGCCGGCCCTGCCTCTGCTGCTGCCACTGGTTGCCATCTGCAGGGCAATTGGTGGGGTGACTGGGCCCCCACTTGCACCTGCCTTTGTCTGGCGCCACCCGCTCACCTGCTCCATCATTCTGCTCTCATCAGAGTCCATTGGGGCCGGCAGCGACTCCACTGTCACCCGCTGCCAACGCCGTGTGTCACCAACGCCCGCCATGTTCTGTGCCATCCCCTGGTGGTGAGCGCACATTATAGTAAGTGGTCAAACTCCCAATCTCCTGGTCGAACGGCCACCCGAGGGGACAATTTGCATATTAGGCTTTTATTATATAGGATTATTGACCATTTTCCCTATACTGTACTTTAACATCCCTGTGATTATGTTGTAATTACCAAAATCATATAGTATTTGTCTTTGTCTGACTTATTTCACTTGGCATGATACCATCTAGGCCCATTCATGCTGTCACAAATAGTAAGACTTCATTTTTTACAGCTGAGTAATATCTCATTGTATATATTTACCTCAGCTTGTTTATTCTGTTATTTGTTAATGGACACTTGGATTACTTCCATATTTTGGCTATTATAAATAATGCTGCAATGAACATGAGGTGCATATATGCTTTCAAATTAGTGTTTTGGATTTTTTTGGATATATACCCAGAAGTGGAATCACTAGGTCATAAGGCAGTACTATTTTTAATTTTTGAGGAACATCCATAATGTCTGCCATAGTGGCTGGAGCAATGTGCATTCATACCAACAGTACACAAGGGTTCTCTTTTCTCCACTTTCTCACTAATATTTGCTGTTTGTTTATTCATTAATTATAGCCATTCCGACAGGTATGAAGCGATATCTCATTGGGGTTTTAATTTGCATTTCTTGATGATTAGTGACATTGAGCACCTTTGCATATGTCTATTGAACATCTGTATGTTCTCTTTAGAGAAGTGTCTATTCAGGTCCTCTGCCCACTTTTTTTTTTAAATATATTTTATTGATTTTTTACAGAGAGGAAGGGAGAGAGATAGAGAGTTAGAAACATCGATGAGAGAGAAACGTCGATCAGCTGCCTCCTGCACATCTCCCACTGGGGATGTGCCCGCAACCCAGGTACATGCCCTTGACCGGAATCGAACCTGGGACCCTTGAGTCCGCAGGCCGGCGCTCCATCCACTGAGCCAAACCGGTTTCGGCTGCCCACTTTTTAATTGGATTGTGTTGTGTGTGTGTGTGTATGTTTGTTTGTTTGTGTGTGTGTGTGTGCACATGCATGCGTTGAGTTGTATTAGTTCTTTATAAATTTTGAATATTAACCCCTTATCCAATGTATCACTGACAAATATCTTCCCCCATTCAGTGGTTGTCTTTTAGCTTTGATAATGTTTTACTTTGTTGTGCAAAACATTTTAGTTCGATGTAGTCTCTTTTGTTTTTTGTTTGCTTGCTTGTTTTCCTTGCTCAAGGAGATTTGTCAGAAAAAAACTGATTGCTAAAAGAAATGTTAGAGTGCCTACTGCCTATAATTTCTTCTAGGAGTTTTGTGGTTTTGAATCCCATGTTTAAGTCTTTAATTCATTTTGACTTTTTTCTTGTAAATGGTGTAAGAAGGTGGTCTAGTTTCATTTTTTCCATGTATCTGTCCAATTTTTCCAATATCATTTATTGAGCAAAATGTCTCTACCCATTGTAAGTTCTTGTATCCTTTGTCAAATATTAATTGACCTTGTAGGCATAGGTTTATTTTGTTACATTGACCTATCTGTCTCTTTTTATGCCAGTACCATGCTGTTTTGATTATTATAACCTTGTAGTATTGTTTGCTATCAGATAGCATGATTCCTTCAACTTTGTTCTTCTTTCTCAAGATTGCTGTGGCTATACAGGGTCTTTTGTGGTTCCATATAAAAATTTGGATTATTTGTTCAAGTTCTGTGAAAAATGTCATTGGTATTTTGATAAGAATGGACTGAAAATATTAAATTGTTTGAGGTAGTATGGAGATTTTAACAATGTTAATGCTTTCAATCCACAAGCATGCTATATGCTTCCATTTATTTGTATCTTTTACACTTCCTTTCTCCATTGTCCTATAATTTTCTGAATCCAGTTTTTTTACTTCCTTGATTAGTTTTATTTCTAGGTATTTTTATCCCATTGTAAATGGGATTATTCTCTTATTTTCTTTTTCTGATAATTCATCACCAGTGTATAAAGTGTAACACATTTATGAATACTGATTTTATGTCTTGCTACTTTCCTGAATTCATTTATTAGTTCTAGTCCTTTTTTGATAGAATCTTTAGGGTTCTCTCTATATATTATCATGACACCTGCAAATAATGACAGTTTTTCTTTCTTTTCAATTTGGATGTTTTTTTATGTCTTCTTATTGTCTGATTGCTGAAGCTAGGACTTTGAATATTATGTTGACTAAGGGTGGTGA
>NW_006295887.1:1523953-1540778 GCF_000327345.1 Myotis davidii
TGGTAAGTTTCCTCCATTTCCTCCTTGCTGAGCATTTTTATCATAAGTGGGTGTTGGATTTTGTCAAATACTATTTCTGCAACTATTGATATAACCATATGATTTTTACCCTTCATTTTGTTTATGTGGTATATCATGGAATTGATTTGTGATAATTCCCACTTCACAGGAATAAATCCTACTTGATCATAGTATATGATATTTTTAATGTATTGCTAAATTTAGTTTGCTAATATTTTGTTGAGAATTATTGAATTTATACTCATCAAAGATATTGGTCTATAATTTTCTTTCTTTGTAGTGTTTTTAATTGGGAATCAGAATAATGCTGGCCTCATAAATTGAGCTTGGGAGCCTTCTGTCCTATTGAAGTTTTAGAATAGTTTGAGAATGATAGGTATTTTTTCTTCTCTGAATGTTTGATAAAATTCACATCTGAAGTAATCTATTCTAAGACTTTTATTTGTTGGTAGTTTTCTTTTTTATTACTGTTTTGACTTCATTCATTGTAATTGATCTGTTCAAATTTTCTGTTTCTTCTTGATTTAGTCTCAGAAAATTGTTATTTCTAGGAACTTATCTATTTCTTCCAGACTGTCCAATTTGTTGGCATATGATTGTTTATAATATTTTCTTATAATCCTTGTATCTCTGGGGTATCAGTTGTTACTTCTCTTTTGTTTTTAATTTTATTTGTTTTTGTTCTCTTTTTTCTTGATGAGTCTGATTAATGTTTTATTAAAATTTTTTCAAAGAACTAGCACTTGGTTTCATTGACATTTTGTATTTTCTATAGACTCCATTTTGTTTATATTCATTCTGATCTTTATTATTTCTTTCCTTCTACTCATTTTGGACTTTGTTGTTCTTATTATAGTTCCTTTAGGTATATGGTTAATTGTTTATTTGAGATTTTTCTTCTTTGTTGAGGTAGGCCTGCAATGGTATGAATTTCTCTCTTAGCACTGCTTTTTCTGTGGCCCACAGATTTGTGTTGGTATATTTTTATTTCCATTTGATTCAATGTATTTTTTATTTCTTTCTTGATCTCACTGTTAACCAATTCATTGTTTAGTGACATGTTACTTATTTTCCATGTCTGTGTGTTTTTCAGTTTTTTTCTCATAATTGATTTCTAGTTTTATACCAATATGGTCAAAGAAGAGGGTTGATATGCTTTAAAGCTTCTTAAATTTATTGAAACTTGTTTTGTGGCCTAACATGTCATCTATCCTTAAAAATGCTCCTTGTGCACTTGAAAAACAATGTACATTCTGCTGCTTTGGGGTGAATGCTCTGAAATATCAATTATAAGTATCTGGTTTAGTGTGTAATTCAAGGCCTCGTTTTCCTTGATGATTTTCTGTCTGGATGATCTAAACATTGATTTCAATAGGATGCTATACTCCCCTACTCTGACTCTATTACTAGGAAAGATATAATTTGTGGGCAGTGTGGGAAAGGGACTTAGCACAGGGACAATGCGGCTGGCCCTCCAACACTCTCCCCAAAGTCACATACCCCAATTTCTCACCCTAGGACTCCTGTCTGACCTTAGCTGCTGGCCCACACACTGGAGCTCAGGGTGAATGCCTACAAATGAGATTTTGTGCCCTGGCCCTTTAAGAAGGCATCTGGGTTTCTAGCAGTCTCTTGTCTTACACTGGGGGACAAAATCTCTCTGACTTTGACAACTGGATGTTATGTGAGCCCCTGTGCACAGCACTGCTGTTCCAAACTTAGGAGCCCAGCAAAAAATCCCTCGCTTCTCGCGGTAGACCTTTGTAGCTGAGATATCCCTCCACATTCTCAACCAGCACACATGGGTGTGGGGAAGCCCTCTACGTGTGTTTGCCCTTTTTACCAGTATCGTGTGGCTTCTTCTGCATATCCTCAGTTATAAGACTTGTGTTCAGTTAGTCTTCAGTTGGCTATTCAGGTTGACTGATCTATAATTTAATTGTAATTACAATTTTGTCATGGAAGGAGGTGAGTGTAACTTCTACTACTCCACCACCATATCAGAAAACTATTTAAACACAGATGATTTTCCTAATAATCTCCTTATTTTTCCAATTGCTTACAACTTCCCTGGGGTCTTCCAAGGCCACTTTCCACCCAAAGTGTCTCATTCCTGTATCTCCTTTCTATCTGGGCTTTGTCTGATAGTGTCAGCCTGTACTGAAAGATGACTTCCATTCTTTCCTCATTGGTGTCACCCAGCTCTAATCCTCAGGATTGGAGAGAAGTAACCTGGGAGCTATTGAGCTGGAACTATATAACAGTAAGTAATCCTGACTTGTCTGGGCTCTGGCTCCCAGCTCAAATGCCCCCTTCTCACCACCACTGACACAGCCTACTGTGCTCCTGCTCTGCTACTCATTGCATATCACACTTTCTCTTTTGTTTTCTTCATAAGTATAATCACATCTGAAGCTCTCTGGTTTGATTATTTGTTGCCTTGTTTACTGTCTGCTTCCTCTGAAGAGGGTAAGAAGCTGGGTGCAGAGGTCTTGTTTTTCTTTGCAGTATCTCCAGAACCTTGGATGGCTCCTGCCACAGGGGGAAATATTTAACATCTATCTGTGAAATTAATAATTGGATTAATCAGTGCATAATCAATGTGCCCTGGGGACCCTCTATGTGGAGGAAGCACCACTGGTATCCAGGCCTTAGAAGTAATTTCTTAGAGTTTTCCTAGGTGCCCAATGGTTACGAACCTAAACTTCACCACCTTGGTGTTATTGACTTTCGTCTGGATAATATCTGAGCATTTCCCACCCCTCACTCTCTCCTCACCAAACATTGAGAATTTCAATGGCTGGACTAAGACATGCTCCAGTAACAGAGCCCACATGGAAGGTGGCATCTGGAAGTTGCTTTCAGTATCTGTGTTGGTCAGTGGCTATCAGATGTTGAACTGTGACCAAGAAAGAGCTGCAGAATTTGGAGGCCAACAACTGCCCCTCTTTACATACATATTTGTTGCCAGAGGTGACATCATTATAGATGAAGGTTGATAATCACAAAAATAATAAGCACTTTTTAAAGTGCTTGATGTGCATCAGGCTCTTAGCTAAGTGCTTTATCCACACTAGTGTCTCTTCTCAACCTTACAGCAGCCCCATCAAGAATGGAAGGTGGTATTTGTTCCCACTTGGGCATCACCATGTCTAGAAACAACTACTTGATCAAATGTAAATGCACTTTCTAAGCCAGATTATTAGGAGAATGTCAATAAAAATAAATTTATTAGCATTCTTTTATTAGGAAGAAGTCTTAATAAAAACACAATTTTACCATAATTGGAATGAAATAGTTTAGCACTGTACAAATAATCTGAAATGATCTTACTTAGGCTCACGTAGTGTATGGAAAAAGTCACTACTGCAAGCTGTTAAGAAATGGATTTCTAATATTTGATTTTTCATAGTGTTTATTCAAAATTTAATTTTACCATTAAAATTTTCATTAAATGAGTCATTAAGACTTTCTCATTACTATAACAAGAAGACACATTCAAACAAAGGCATTTCAGAGTGCTTAGGGAGGGTTAAAAGTCCATACCTACAGGCTTTCTTTGAGCTGGTTGGTGCTTTTTGCCCTTAGTAGAGGGCAACTTCTCTCCCATTCGTAGGAATGAACATTTCACATCAAATTTTAAGGACTGTTTTTCTATTGTGCCTTTTCAATGGTCTTTTTTTCTAGAGTCAATCTCTGAAAACCAATGCTCTCTTTCTATATTTGTGTCCGTGCTCTGGACTATTGTGGGTAGGGGAGTGAGAGCAAAGTAAGTGGGGCTGAGCCTTACAAGTCCTTTTAATGAAGGGGAGAATGTCATTGCCCAATAGCACTCCCAAAGAGACTTGTCCTGGAGAAAGGGACAGCAAGTACACAGCAGGGATATTTTTGCTACTGGACTGGGGACATCTCAGGTGGTCATGTAGATGGGGTCATTAAACTCTGGTTCAGGTAACTTAACTGAAGCATTCCTATTGACTTGGTAGGGTCTTAGGAGTAGTGAGTGATAAGTGCTAGAGTAATGCAGACTCTGAAGTGAGATGAGACAGACTTGCATTTCCAGGTATGTAACAAAGGTCTGCTTTCTTAACTTCTTTGAACACTGACTTCCTTGTCTATGAGTTGAGAGTAGTGTGAGATAGCAACCTCACAAGAGGAGGGTTAATATTTAATGAACACATTTGTACCTAATACCTTGTTGTTATGGCCTCCTACCAATTTCTGCAGAGACCAATGCCTCTTCTTGCAACTCAAATAAAGTTTGGGTTCCGTTAACAAGAAAAATGAGTTGGGATGATGCCCAATGTGTAGGCAACTGCAGTGTCTCCTCAACATGCAAATCACGAGATGAAAAATCAAATTATGAGAAAGCTTAATTCAAAGAAGAGAATTCTCTATACCTAGTCCTTCGTGTGATGCTTCTCTCTCACTTATGATAAAGAGAACTCTTGCTTTCCCACTCCACCCATCCCATGTCCAACATTCCTTCTTCCTCAAGGTTCATGTGCAGTAAGTGTAATCTCCATTCATGTAGGTGTTCAGCTTCCAAACCAAAGTCTTTTTCTTGCTTTCTTGCTTTACCATACATTTCATGTCCAATTGCAAGCAAGACCTGTTGGCTCGGCTTTCAAACACCTCCATTACCTCTAATGTTGTCCCCATGTTTTAAAATTCATGATGTTTGTGTTAGTTCTTGGAACTGCTTCACCAGCTTCTATGCTTGCTCCCAACTGACAGCAAACAGAGGAAATCTTGAAATGCGTAAATCTGATCATACTTCTTTTATTTTGAAGACCTCAAATGACTTCCCATTGAACTTAAAATAAAATCTCCACAGAAATATTGATTAGCTTTTAAATTATAATTCAAAGGGGAGGATACTCAGGATTCAAATATAAGTGAGGAAGAGGTCAAGTCCAATTTAGTGATATCAGGCCACAGGAAGTAGAATGTCTGGCTAGAACCACTCTGTTTAAAAAAATATATTTTATTGGTTTTTTACAGAGAGGAAGGGTGAGGGATAGAGAGTTAGAAACACCGATGAGAAAGAAACATTGATCAGCTGCCTCCTACACACCTCCTACTGGGGATGGGCCCACAACCAAGGTACATGCCCTTGACTGGAATCGAACCTGGGACCCTTCAGTCTGCAGGCCGACGCTCTATCCACTGAGCCAAACCGGTCAGGGCAGAACCACTCTTTTTAAGCATGAGCAAGATGAGCAGTGGCAAAGCAACTACGCAAATGGCTTTATTAGGATATGTCAAACTCCAGCTATCAGAACATTTGGCTAGGGCTGCCTTACACAAATGGGACACTTCCCTCCCTCATATAATAAGTCTACAGGTAGGCTGGCATGGGTTAAGGGTCACTGACTTCAGAGCTATGGGTCAACATCTCTGAAATTCTTTCAGCCTTTCTCTTATGATTGCAAAATGTTTATTCCCCTGCCCCTTATATACTGCCCATACGTATCACAATGCTTTGTGCATATTGTACGACCCATAATTAATATATCCTGGATTTGAGCAGATTTTCAGAGGGCAGGGACTATCACTGGGGAGAAAAGATAGTGCAAAAACAAGTTCGAATTGAAACACCAATTAATACAAACATTTGGAGTTTATGGGATGCTTGTGACAGAAGGTGCCTCATACCGAGAGGATGGACAGGACAAAGACGCACATCCTCAGAACTGAACAAGGCAGGCAGCACAGTCTCCATTACAGTGGGCATGCACCAAATGTTGGTTTATTTCCATGCATTTTATGACTTAGAGGCACAATGTGGTAGTCTACTAAAAACATGGGAATCCAAGCTAAACAAATTTGCTTTTATACTCTGACTGGCTCTCTGATGTTAATTAGTGTGCAGTACTTGAAATGCAGCGATTGAGATTAAACAAACTAGTTTTTAAAACTTAGTTCCTTCACTTCTTAGCAGGCTGTCCTTCCTCCTGTGTGAAATGGGATTACTACTGTTATGATGAGGTAACAAGAAGCAATTACTCCAAGTTTGCACTAAATAACACCTCATTACTGGTAATATCTTCAAGGAAATTTCAGCCCAATAATTAATGCCACTGAGCGATTCTTTGTTGCTCTACTGTTTCTTTTGCTTTAGATTAAATTCATTAATCTTTTTGTGCCTCTCTTTCCCCAATTGTAAACGTGGGTTGGTGTCGTGTTCTGAAGGTATCAGATGCCGAGTGTGCACAAATAATTCGTACCAGGAAGCTGAAGTCCGATCCTGGGTCACTCAGCTGATACCTGGTAAAGTTACTGACCTTTCCTTATCTCTACACTGGGCACCACCAAGCTGGCCTTCCTTCCCATGGCTGCTCCTTGGAGGAACTTATAACTGATGATAAAGTACTTGACAAACATGGCGTGCTGAATGGTATCTGGTGGGGAGATTGAACCAAAGGTGAGGTGTTGATAAGAGGGGGATGGTGATATATTTCTGGTACCTACCCTGGGCTCCTATGAACAAAGTATTTCCTGGATATCGTCATACACTAACAATATTAATTATAATAGTAACTGGCACTTATTGAAAGCTTGGTCTATTATAGGCAGGGGAATACCTGGTGATTTGACATCACAAACAGGTCATTCTTTAACAACTCATCATAATGATATAATTACTTTCATAAAAACTAGAAATAAAACAAGTAATACTAGTGGCCAGAGAAGAAACATGGATATTGAATACTTCAAAAAATTTTATTTATTCATTTATTTTTTAAAATATATTTTATTGATTTCAGAGAGGAAGAGAGAGGGAGAGAGATATGAGGAGAATGATGAGAATCATTGATCGGTTGCCTCCTACACGTCCCTGATTGGGGATTGAGCCTGCAACCTGGACATGCGCCCTTGACTGGTATCAAACGTGGGACCCTTCAGTCCGCAGACTGACACTATATCCAGTGAACCAAACCAGGTAGGACTGCATATTTTTTTGAACTTTCTGTAGGACATCAGGCAAGCAAAAATAATAATAATAATAAAAACAATAAAATTCAAAAAAGGAAACAAGAAATGGATTAATACTTTTTAATTACATCAAAGTATTCTTGGAAAAAATACAAAAGAATAAATACAAAAGAATAAATTCTGAAATAAGTTTCAGAGAATGATTTACACAAATCAAAGTAATTTTAGTTATGTGTTTTCAATCAGTTTGCTATTATTCCCCCCAATCAATCCACTGTTTCAATGCAAAATTGTGCCCAGTAAGATCAAACTAAACCCTAACGATCTTCCTCTAGAAACAAGCACACATAGCTGAGTCTCTGTCTGTCTGGAGCCAACTGTATAATTTCCATGTTAAAGAAGCTGTTCAAGAAAGAATGGGTAAACTTTAAACAATAAAATGAAATTTTAAAAAAAGAAAGAATGGGTAATAAACACATGTTAATTTGATGCCTACACATGTATGATTCTGTTAATACTCTACAGTGACCATAGCAATTGCTTAGAACATTTTTCAGACCAACAATTTTTTCAGGGAGGAGTATTTTATCCAAACTATGTTTAAAATTGCCAATGTACGGTGATAATAATTTCAGGTGATTGCAGTTTTTAAATTTTCTACAAGCCATGAACCCATTGATGACATACCTTGGTTTCCAGATTGTTCTAAGTGCTTTGTATTCATGAATGCATTTAATTCTCCTGAATCCTCGTATCCCCATTTGACAGACCGGACTCAGAAAGGGTAGATAAATAACCCAAGGCCACAGTTAGTGGACAGCCAGCCTGGATTTAAATTAGAACCCAGGCAGTCTCTTCTCTTAGACTGCACTCATGACCAGGGTGACCACACTGTTTCCAAAAAACGCACGTTATGGCCGTGCGGAAATAATTCACATTTTCACTGTTATCTGTGTAACACCACCCCTTCTTTTTTAAAGTTCAGAATGCATTTGAAAAGCACAGCTGACCTGAATTCCTGATCTCCAGGGAACTGCTATAGGAGTCGAGGCTTGCAGCTTTCTCCATTCGCATTTGCGAGGACACATTTCAATAAAGAACTTGATGTGTAAACCGGATTGATACAAGGACTATGAAAGAAACATTTTAAATTCTTCTCCTTGAAAGACTATGAAAAAGCACAGAAAGTAGGGGAAAAGTTTCAGGAAGACTTTGCAGGACAACTTAGCAAAATATCACATAAATGACTACTTTTGACTCTCCCTGGAAATTTCTTCCAAGGAAGGGGTGCCATGGAGTTGTTCATATGTTTTTGTTTTGACTCCTATAACCTAGTCATTAAAATGTCCCAGGGAGCCTTTGCTCGGTGGCACATGGAGCTGGGAGAAGAAAAGCTGTTTGTCGTGCACACACCTCAACGTCTAGGAGCCGTGAATCAGGCTGTTCAAAACATTGCTCTTTGCCTCACATAATCCCAGGCGTATCTGTCATACAAATGAAATTAATTTTCTGTAATTTAACAGTTTTTGCTCACACACCTCAAGACAAGCTTCTTCCAGAAAATGATTCCAAAATATAAATAAAAATTTATAAAAAATGTTGGGGACAAACTCAGTTTTGTCTACGTCTCTTTAGAGCCTCGGAGTCTGTCTGTTGACCAGGTGTTCAAGCATTCTTTCTAGTTTAAATTTTAGGGCGCTACAGGAGACAATGTCAGCTGGTCGATTCTGTTGCATATATAATGCACCATATACACACAGGACAGATCGAGTAAGTATAACCACAGAGAAATCAATGGAACATCACTGATGTTTGGGTGGATTTTGACTTCATTCATGCTGCACTACTCTGATATAAAACATATTTTTTGTTTTATCACATTTTGTGATAAATATTAGGCTTCCCATTTGTATAAAATACTTGACTAAGTTAATTTGACTTTTCAGCTGTTTCTGGGGTTCTGTAGGAAGCCACAAAGTCATGAATTTCTCAGCAAAGGTGACACATGGACCCTACTCACTTAGCAAATAGCACTATCACAGGGCAGAAGAATAACCCTGCAAGTCTGCAACCTCACAGGGCGGCTCCACCTCCCAAACAGACAAGACACAAAGGCTGCATCAAAGGCATTTGTTTTTGTGAAATGTAACTTTTTACATGTTAATTTTTTGCAGAAAATGCCAAGTTCTGGCTTGAATTGAAAATAGTCTATAGGGAGTAGGAGCACAAGGGAGATTAGAAAAAAAGATAAAATGCACTGTGAAGAACTAGAGTTTATTTTAAATTAATCACACAATCAATTTTTTGAAGCCCCAAGTAGGTGAATTAATGAGTGTGTGTGTTTGTGTGTGTGTGTGTGTGTGTGTGTGGTTTAAGTCTGTCTGGATCTCCACAGGGGCAAAGGATATCAGGTTTTCTTTGCACTGAAGACAAAACAATAATCAACAAGTCATTTCTCAAAGGATTAGGCTCAAAACAAAGGGGTCACCCCGACAGTGGATATGGTGCAGATACTAAGGATGGTTACCTAGGAGAGTTGGGGAATTTCTCTTCTTGGGGTTGGGTTTGGGATAGGGGTGTAAAAAGAGAGGGACTCACCTCTAGATGATTTCGGTGCAGTCTTGCCTTGAGTGGATGACAAAGTATTCAATCTTTCAAGATCCATTTCAACTTCGCGTCCCAAGATAATAAAGGCTGAGCAAATCTCTAGTACCAAGATAGGCCACATTTTGGCCAAACAGCCTCCACAAGACAGTGTTTGCATTACCAGGAGACCTGTAGTTAGTATTGTCATCAGGGCAGAGACTGAGGCAACACAAAGTTCTATTGGAATGATGCAGAATTTAGTTTTCACCCAGTGTCATTCTTCAGAGAAGCACACTTTGCCTGTCCAAAGGAGTGCATTCATCTGGGCAACATTCTTGGTCAGCAGGTATTATTATGATAATACCTTGAGCTTATTTAACACTCCCACCTCCTTTTCAGGCGAGGTCAAAGCCAGTTGGACAGTCAGTCAACAACATTTATTAAAGTCTCTTATTGTGTAGAGCCATGTCTTAAATCACTGTCAGACACCAGCCAGCACGGTCTTCACCACACACCAGACATACCTCTGAGGCTGGCCAGCAGTGCGCCCACACTTTGCCTGGTCAGGGCTGCACCCCGGCCTGTCTGATTCTCACTCATCAGTTTTTATTTGCTTCCATTTAATTAGGGATGTAGCAAACCTCTCTACATATAAACTTGGAGATTTCTCCCTCCAGATTCTGTCTGGGCCAGACAAGCCACAAATATCCTTTCCAGGGCTCAGGCCTCTGAAGCTTCCCATGTAGTTAAAAGCAGGAAGCACAAAATTGCCCGGAAATGAAAAGGAGCAAAACGACAAAATTAACTGAATATTTTAACCTGGGAAAAGGAGGAGGTGGCTTTCTGAGAGCTGAATCACTCCGCTCCAACCTGTTTGCCTGGGGGGATTTTTGCAGCTGTAATATTTCTCCAGCTTCACAGCCACTGCCTCTGGATGCAGGGACCAGCCCTCTCTGTGCCTCCACTCTTCTCACCAGTCTGTGTGTAGCTTCTTTTTTCAGCCCTTGGATAAAATACTCCTGTTCAGGTGTCCTGTTGTTTATTTTGGTCGATTGCTCTAAATTTTAGCTGTGACTCCAGTTTGGTGTATGTTACTTTCACCTACTCCATAGCCATCTTGGAACTCCCCAACATGCAAATAGTTTTTGATGTTTATTAGCATTAATTTAGCTTTCCCACTGTGGGTTATTGAATATTTAATATGGAGTATTAATACCTTGGAATTTTATTCATCATATGCAAACTTATAAAGAAATATAAACACTAGAATTTCCTTAGACTAGCTTCTGTTGTTAGAAATAAATAATAGCAAACCTTTGTTGTGCTTTTTACTCATATATTCAGCTTTCTCTTTGGCATATTGGAAATCTAGGCTTGCTTCATTTATTTATTTATATGCTCTTTCATTTTTTTAAATATATTTTATTGATTTTTTACAGAGAGGAAGGGAGAGAGATAGAGAGTCAGAAACATCGATGATAGAGAAACATCGATCAGCTGCCTCCCGCACATCTCCCACTGGGGATATGCCCGCAACCAAGGTACATGCCCTTGACCGGAATCGAACCCGGGACCCTTCAGTCCGCAGGCCGACGCCCTATCCACTGAGCCAAACTGGTTTCGGCTATGCTCTTTCATTGAACAAGTATTAATTGAGCACTTCCAATGGGTTATAGATTGGCTTATTTAGGAAACATATCTGAGACTGAGATTATTACACAATATTTCTTAAGGAGCACTCTTGGGAGTGATCACTGGAAGAAAGGAGGGGAGTAATCAGCAGTAGACAGAGGGAATGGTTGAGCTGCAAAGCACGCTCAGCCAACTGTATAGGGACTGCTTGAGCTGGAATGACCATTCAATGAATGTGGATTAAGATGGGTAGGCCTTTGAACCCCTGTGGCCATCAGTTATTGGGTCTCCCTTGGAATGGCCATGACCTTGGACTGCAGGGTTCTATAAGTGTATTTGTTATACAGCAGCTTAACTAATCATAAGAGCTGAGCAGAAGTGTATTTCTCTCCAATATAACAGTCTGTATGGAATTTGTCTACATGGGAGGAGCCCAGATTCTTTCCATCTTCTTCCTGTGTCATTCCCAAGCTCATTGTCAACAGATCCATGATCATAACTCCACTGCAGTTATGCTCAGGTTTCAGACAGTGGAAAAGGGAAGAAGGGTACAGCCCCAGACTCAGAGCAGAGAACTCCTCAACTAATATTTTCGTATTTCACACTGAGCGCTGCATCACATGGTCACACATAGCTGCAAGGGAGGCTGGGAAATGTATTCAGCTGGGCATCCACAGTGCCCAGTCCATTCCTGCAAAGAAGGGCAAATGGATTATGATTGATAATAGTATTCTTTGAGACAATGGGCTGCAATTCCACTTTCTGACAGTCTCAGTAGGTATTTTGGACATATACTATGAGGATTTCTATTGCACAGACAGTAGCTCCTGGCATGTCACCAGTCTCACTTGAATGTTGATAGAGCATTGCCTGGAGCCTGGTGACCCACATAGCTGCATCTTGGTATAATCTGGTGAGCTTTAAACAGGCTCTCGTTTGGCCTACCCCAATGCTTCTGATTTCATTGGTGTGAGATCTGACCACTATGGTTTTTGAAGCTCCCAAATAATTTTCTGGTACTGCCAAGGCTAATAAAGCTGGTTTAGCAGGAAAAATAGAATTCTGTATTAATTAGACCACTGTGTGTGTGTGCCTGTGTGTGCGTGTGCGTGTGTGTGTGTGTGTGTGTGCAACTTTCTCCTCATATTTTGGTTCAAGCAAATGAGAATAGAGAAGGTAGATCTGGCTCTAGATAAGATTTTATTCAAAAATTAAAATGAAGTCACCAGAACAACTTGTCTCTCTCTCTTCTGTCTCTCCCTCTCCTCTCCCCTTCCTCCCTCCTTTTCTAACTTCCGTCCTTGTCCCTCATTCCTATGTCTCTCTTAGCTATCTTCTTCATGTCTTATCGCCTCCTAGTCCAGCTATGATGGTAAGATGCTATGCAGCCAAACTCCTCTTTGGATTAAATTCGGCAGCAAAATAAAAGGGTTTCCTTTTTCCTGTTTGGTTTATTTGTTTTTAATCAAAGGTGTCATATACACAAAAGAATGTATATAATATAAATATATGACTACACATGTAATAATATAAACCAGTTAAGTCTTATCTATCCACCATGCAGGTTAAGAAACAGAACATCATCAATATTTTAGAGACTTCACTCTTGGCCACCCATGGCACCTCTTCCCCAAAAAGCACCACAGAAAATGTACCTCTGTTGTATACTTTTGTGCTGCTTTTGACTTTATCTAAATGCAATCATGCCATATATATTCTTCTAGAAGTGACTTCTTAACACAAGGTGGTGCTTCTTCAGTCATCCACATTAATGCATCTATCTTTGTTTATTTCCATTGCTGTATAGTATTAAATTGTCTGAATTTACCTTGATTTATTATTCATTCTCCATTTCATCGGCATTTGGGTTTCCATATTTTTGCTATTATTACTAATGCCACAGCAAACATTCTTATATGAGTTTCTCCAGGGTATTTAATTAAGAGTGGACTTACCGGGATATAAGACATACACTTCTTCAAATGGCCTTGTGTATGAGAACCAGCCAAACCAACTTCTGAGTGTTGCACCAATTTACATTCCCAATAACAAAGTAGGAGAGAGTCACTGCTCCTCCTCATTGCCAGGACTTAGAAATCTCAGAACTTTAAGCATGTATTAATCTGTTGGGTATAAATCCTATTTTATTGTGGTTTTAACTTTTACTTCCCTTATTACTAATAGTTTGAGCATCTGTTCTTTAATATGCTCATTAACTTTTTCTATTTTTTTAAATATATTTTTCTTGTATTTGACCTCTTTTTTATTGAGATGTATTTGATCTTATTAATTTATATATTCTGGATACTCTTCTCTGTCAGTTGTACATGTTGCAAATATCTTCTTTCAGTTGGCAGGTTTCTTTTAGTACAAAGAAGTACTAAACTTTAATGTATTTGATTTAATCAAACTTTTCTTTAGTGATTTCTACTTTTTGCCTCCTGATCCAGAAATCCCATACTTGTGGCTATATCCTCTTCTATAGCTTCTTTAAGTTTTATCCTTCCCATCTAGGCATTTAATCTACCTAAAATTTATTTTTGTGGGTGGCATGAAGTAGAAAACAAAATTTTTTTGACTAAATGGATATACAATTTTCTGAGTTCATTTATTAAATGGTCCAATGGTGAGTGACTGATTTCACTGTCTATAAGATTAGATTAATAGCAGGACCTATCTGTATTACCCCCAACCCTTGTAACTTAAAACAGCACTTATTCTCTCAAAGATTCTGTGGGTTTGGCAGGCTCTGACTCAGGTTCTTTCACACAGATGGGAGCAAGGTATTGATGGGCACTGTAGTCCCATCTGAGGGGCTTATAGGGGAGGATTTCTTCCCAAGCTCACTCATGTGGTTGATGGCAGGATATAGTTTCCCATGGTCAGCTGGACTAAGGGCCTCTGTTACTTTAGAGCTGTTGGCAAGAAGTGCCCCTCAGTTCTTTGCCATCCAGGCTTCATGGTCCTTCTATAACCTTATCTTAGAAGTGACATCCCATTAGTTCAGTCGTATTCTATTTCTTAAGGCCAGCATATTCTCCTCCTCAGGAAGTCCAGCTCCCATTAAGGGATAGAGGACTCCACAAGGAAGTGAGCTTGGATCATTGGGAGACTTAGAGGATGTCTCCCACACAGATTCATAGGCATTGAAAAAATATTTTTATTTATTTCAGAGAGGAAGGGAAAGGAAGGGAGAGATAGAAACATTAATGATGAGAGAGAATCATTGATCAGCTGCCTCCTGCACACCCCACTCTGGGGATTGAGCCCACAACTTGGGCAATCAAACCGTGACCTCCTGGTTCATAGGCCAACACTCAACCCCTGAGCCATGCCGGCTGGGCCAGATTCATGACTTTTTGTGAAGATTCAGGAGTTAATATGTGAAGAGCATTAGATCAGCATATAGTAAGTGCTTCAGTTAGTGTTTGTTATGTTTTGAGTATCATAGAGCTGGAACTTGTTTCGCATGTCAAGTTTCCAAATACAAGTGGGTTAATATCTAGGTCCTATTAGGTCTATTTGCCTCATTTCCTAGTCCTGTGGAAATATTAAAAATTTCAATTATTTTAATCTTAAGTCTCAATAGCTAGAATCTCCTTTCTAGGATGTTCTTGGCTGATCTTGGCCCTTGGGTCCTCCATCTATATAGTAGGGTCTGGTTGCCTCCAGCCTATGCTGGGGCCACATTACTCTGCCTTAGAGAGAGGGAAAGCTGAGAGTGAGGACGAAACAACTGATTTCCTAGAAACCTGGAGTGGTTCAGGTGTGGGGGGAGGCAGTGGGAGGAGCTTGGGAAGATGTGGATCTATTGACAGAAGGCACAATAAAAGGTGATAGGTTCTCCATTCCTGTCCCCACCTCCAATAGATTACTGGGGGCTACAGTAGGTAGGGGTGGATTCAGATACCTCAGCCTTGTTTCCCTGTAATCCTGTGAGCATGAGTGAGGCCAATGTTGGGGGGTGGGGGTGGGGGGGTGCACTCTGGTCTACTTGTTTCCTGTACCACTGCCCAGTGCTGATGGAGGTGCTAATGACCAGGAGATGGGGAAGGCTGGAAGAACAACCCCTGGATAGTGGGTGACTCTGAAGAACTGGCTGTAAAATTTTAAAATTCTTTTAAATCCCCAAATATGGAGTTGTTCTTGAGATCACCTAAATAAACAGAAAGGAAAATTTCTTTTCAAATTCTTTATTACATCTTGAGAAGTGACCTCAGAAAAATTTCAGTTTTACCCTACATATGAAGTTAAAAAGTAGTAGAGAACTAAGGATTGCTTAATCTTTTTCTAACATTCCTGGTAAAACACGATAGGAAAGCAATTGACAACCTCAAGTCTTTTTTAGAAGGACATAAACCTTCAAAGAAACGTATAGGAATTTAGGGGAATCTTCATTTTTCAACAAGTGTATGCAACATACATGAACATGAACAGTTTAAATGGAGATTTGTGTTGGAGGCAGACATCCCTCCTCACAGCCTACCATCAGAAAATCATATTCAAAGAAATTATGCTCTTTGTTTTGAACAGAATTCCCTCTGCTCTGTGAAGTTATTTCCACGGCACTAACCATGTATGAGAAGGCATAATAGGGAATTATCAAAATTACACTGGATAATATTTACTCAGCTATTTGAAGAACTCTAGAGCTGAATTTGTGCTAATTAGATTTACCACCTAAGGGCTATTCTTAATTCATGAACAATATTTTTTTTAGGGAATTTAATGCTCTGGATAAAGCACAAGTGTAGTGTGTTGCTTTCATATTTAAATGACTTCTTAAAAATCAAAAGGGATGGGTCTGGGAGATTTGTATCATCCAAAATCCATTCGGCCTGTCAAAATCTGAACCAGGCCTTCAACTTCTGTATTTCTCTTCTATCAAGTCATAGGGACTCCAGCTGCAGAAAAATAATTTGGGGAAAAAAAACTCTATGTACTATATAATAATTATATAGAGTTAACCAGTCCAAATCATTATCCTTTCATTGGGATTGCTGGTGAAAAAGGAAGAGGAGGAAGGAATAGAGAAGAGATGAATTTTTATATGTAACATTTTAATTTTTTAAGGCAAGATTGTTCTTAAACTTTTAGAAAAAGACCTCTTTTTGTTCTTATGGGAAAGAATAAAGAAACCAGGGAATTTTAGACAAAGATAAAGAAGGCCGCCTGCACATACACAGTGGCCTCTTGAGGTCAGCAATTGTGTCTTGTCTGTTACTGTCTTGGGGCTGGTCCAGTAGGGCCGATGAGAAACTGATAAAATTGTTCTATCTCAGACTTCTAAACACCATCAGTTTCCTACTTCTTATGCATTTATGAACTGTGTTACTCGAGTCATTTTTATGCTAACTCAATTGTTAATTGTGCTAAACAGGGAATATTTCGTTCTTCACAGATAATTTGGAGCTCCCTTCAAGATGAAAAGCTACCAATGATAGATACACACACACACACACACACACACACATATCTACATGTCTATTTCATGTAACACAAATATGTGTGTGCATATTTATCTTTTATATCTATATATCTATCTGTTGATTTCTAAGATTGATGAGCATATTGTTACTAGGCAGTAATTTAAGAGTCAATTAGGCTAAATATTTTGATGGACAATGCAGGTTTTTTCCCTTTGGGG
>NW_006295887.1:1541195-1541862 GCF_000327345.1 Myotis davidii
ATGTTTTGACTCATGAAAGTTTTGGCATTTTATTTGGTTAATATATTTCTTTTGTGAATTTCTGCACACTTGAATATTTTTTTGTTTCTCAAACATTCATTTTCAACTCATCATAAACACCACAATTTTATGTATATTATTAATCTTACTGTCAAATATTAAACAAAATGCTAGGAATAGGTTTTGTTCAAAATTACATAGGAATCAGCAATTCAACAAATGGAAAGATGAACACTACTGAGTGTATGATTCCTCAAAATATGCCCTTTTTTCTGTAAAACGAGTGCAAATTTTAGTTATAGTAAAAGTCATGCTGCCCTGGCTGGTTTGGCTCAGTGGACAGAGTGTCAGCCTGTGCACTGAAGGGTCCCAGGTTCAATTCCGGTCAAAGGCACATACATGGGTTGCAGGCTCGATCCCCAGTAGGGGGCATGCAGGAGGCAGCTGACCAATGATTCTCTCTCATCATTGATGTTTCTATCTCTCTCTCCCTCTCCCTTCCTCTCTGAAATTAATAAAAACATTTTTAAAAAGTCATGCTATGAAACTCTTCATTTTCTCTAGCTTGACTGGAAGAGCCTTAGTCAGAAATGATTAAAACTGCCCGGCTGGTGTGGCTCAGTGGTTGAGCAGCGACCTGGGAACCGGAAGTCACAGCTGGATTCCC
>NW_006295887.1:1541920-1552157 GCF_000327345.1 Myotis davidii
CCAAATATTCAACAAAAGGCTAGAAGTAAGTTTTGCCCAATTCTACATAGGAACCAGCAATTCAGCAAATGGAAAGGTGAACACTACTGAGTGTATGATTCCTCAAAATTTGCCCTTTTTTCTGTAAAACGTGTGCAAATTTCAGTCATGGTAAAAGTCATGCTGCACTGGCTGGTTTGGCTCAGTGGACAGAGTGTCAGCCTGTGGACTGAAGGGTCCCAGGTTCAATTCCGGTCAAAGGCACATACATGGGTTGCAGGCTCGATCCCCAACCCTGGTCAGGGCACATGTGGAAGGCAACCAATCGATGAGTCTCTCACACATTGATATTCTCTCTCTCTCTCCATCTCTGTCTCTCTCTCTCTCTCTCTCTCTCCCTCTCTCTCTCTCTCTCTTCCTCTTCCTTCCTCTCTGAAATCAATAAAAATATATTTAAAAAATAAAACAACAACAAAAGACTAATAGCTAGGGGTGAGGCTTTAATGCTGCAGCTGTGGAAGGTTAAGGCTTACCTGACACCATTCATGTTAGCAGCTGACTTGATGACTCAGATGGGAGAAAGCCAAAGGAAACTCCGAATAGGAAAACAGGCTGTGAGGCCCCTGCCCCACTGAAGATCCCTCACCTGTGGCTTGGAGAATACGTGCAATTGGAAACCCACATAATTTTATTGAGATCTAGGTACCAAATATAATCACACAATTCTTTTTTATAATAAGTATCCTTTATCAACATAATAATACTCTCTTTCAACCTGAGTGTAGAAAAAATATTAGAGAAAAAGATCACCAATATTCTTGGCACCTAAAATGTGAAATTTAGATGTATTATCATTGTTCTTTCTCTTTAGTCATTGAGAAATTCTTGAACTAATTTTTTTTCCTCTTTTTCCAAGAGTTTTATTTAATGTGAGAAAAGCTAAATAATGTGTTTGAACCATCTGCACTGCAAATGTGTTAAATGATTTCAGCTTTGCTTGAAGTTACAGAAACTCAACTCAAAATTGTCCACAAAATGATAGTTGTTTTTTTTCACATTCTTTGTTTTTATTTAAAATGATTATTTACTCTTGGAAAAGAAGCAAAAGTGGAAAAATATCCTGTTCTGAATATGTTTGCAATAGCTGTCTGTACGTTGCTGCTGTCCAGCACATTGATTTCTGTTTAAATGGATGAAGGTGAAATCCTTAAGCTCTTTAAGACCATGAATCCCAAAATATTATTTTTAGAAGACTCATTTCTGAGATTTTAAAACCTATTACTTAAAAAAGGATTCCATGGTGCATAAGTTTGGGGATTTAGGTGTCAAATAAGATGAAAAAGTTTTCCTTCCTGCAATATGGCCACACAGAACCGGAGATAGGCTACTGTGCCTTGAGACTACCTCAAAAGGAGATTTTGGGCCACAATATTCCTCACACATATGTGATCAGATAATTTTTAATGCCCCCTCCCAACACAGTGTGGTACTCTTATTTCAGAGAATTTGCTTTGGGGAAAATAAATTTGTATGCATTTCTGAACCACAGTGCAATTTTACCTCAAAGGTCGTAACTTCCATTTTATTTTTATTTCCCCAATTTTTATCTGTCATGATCATTCTTCTGTTAAAAACTGAATTTCCACAGAAATATTGGTAGACTGTAGCTGTTGCATTCTACTTCAGTCTGGTGTATGACTGCATATGAATGCAGGCCTGTGGAGTCTCAAATGATGGATCCATGCATGGATCCGAAATCCTGAATGTGGAGAAACTCTCAACTTAATTGAAAGTCTGCTCTCTCATTAAAGAAACTTTTTCTGGAATCTTTATTAAATTACCTTCCTTCAATTCTGAATTTTTGTATAAACTGTATTATTTATCAAGTATCATTCTTAAGCTTTTAAACAGAGAGGAGAAAAGCAGAGCTATCCTATATAATAAAAGCCCAGCAACCATAATGGTGTAACAACCAGAATGACCTCTCTACCAGTCGCTATGAGGTGCATTGACCACCTCTCAGTCCCTCCCCGCTGGCCTGCAGGCTCTGATCGCAGGATGGCAAATAGGGAACCACAGGGAACTGGGGTGGGTTGGCGACAGGGTGGGACTGGGGACTGGCGAGCGGGCGGAAGATGGCCCTGATCACAAGCTAGGCCTAGGGACCCTACCCATGCATGATTTCATGCACTGGGCCTCTAGTTTTAAATATAACAATGTGTGTGACTTTTAAAGTAATAGTTCCATCTCTAAAGAGATTTCAGGAGAAGTTGGCAATAACATGTTTTGGAGTTTCCTGGAGGACCAAATAAGATGCCCTGAAGATACAGCATGCTGTAGTAAGTAAGAACTAGTGAAGGCCAGTATGCATTGCTATTAAAGGGCATGATGTAGTTAAGAGTCTTGCCCATAATAAGTGTGCCTTGCCTGGCAGTTGACATAGTTAGCAACTTCGAAAACATGCCTCAGTGAAGATTAATGTGGGGTAAGCTATAAGCAAAATGACTGTGTGGTTTGAAACATGTGAAAAGACAAAAAAGAATTAGCACACATCTGTTGACTGTTTGCTGCCAGCCACAGCACATTTAGTTAGGTCAACATGATGCACAGATGCCCAAGACATCTCCGGAACCAGACATTTGGCACTGCAAACCAAAGATTGCATAATTACTAAGGTGACCACTGCAGATTCTGATTTTACTTTTAAGGATTTGCTTTGTGTTTCTTAAGAGTTTTATTGGTATTTCACAAACATTTAATCTTGATTGGTAGCTATATATGCATAGAACATTTCCAGGCAATGCTGTTAAATACACTATCTCCCTCTTGCCAGCATTTTAAATTGGCTCCCAGAAGCAGCACTGGAGAGAGTCATTCAGACACCTAGGATTTACTGGGGAAGGGTTCTCAGAAGAAGGGAGTTGAAGAAGCCAAGCAAAGGTGTGGTCTTATGTAACATCTAAGACAAAGAGTAAAGCGAGCTAAAGGGATGGAGAACATTGGGCTAGGGAGGGCAGTTTTAGGTTAAGTTCTTCCTTATGAGGTGACATATACGCAGAGACCAGATAATGTGAATATTCTGGTGGAGAGCCCTTTAGCAGAGGTAAAAGCATATGCAAAGGCCCTGAGATAAGAACCTCTTAGGCATATTTAAGGACCAGTAAGGAAACCAGTGGAGTCAAAATAGAATGAACCAGAGAACAGTGGAGGAAAATGAGACAGGACAAGTGCCCAGAATGCAGTTGGTGCAGGGCCTGTTGAGCCAGGGTGGAAACTAGGATTCCACCCTGAGTCACTGGAGGCCACACAATTGCTGTATAGCCTTCAACTTCTCCACATACCAGTCTTGTCATCTGTAAAATAAGATAAATGACCAGATGTTCTCCCAAGACCTAAAATTTTGTGATTCTCAAATGTTTGACCTGGTATTTCATATCCTATTTCCTTACCTGTCTAAAGAGGGCAGGTTTCTATTAAGCCTACAGAACAATTAATAGTCCTTGTGAACTCTCCTAAAAGAAAAGCCCATACCATTTTTGTAGGAGGAGAGGGATGCTTGTTAAGTGACCAATGACATTTAGGTTCACAGTATCCCAGGGACTGTGTTAATAGTGCAAGACACAAGCATAGTTTTCTTCCTACGCTTGTTTGTTTATTTATTTACTAGAGGCCTGGTTCATGAATTCATGCATGGGTGGGGTTTCTCGGCCTGGCCAGCGATCAGAGCCAGCCTGCTGTGGGAGCACACTGACCACCAGGGGGAAGCTCCTGCATTGAGCGTCTGCCCCCTGGTGGTCAGTGCGCATCATAGCGATTGGTTGACTGGTCATTCGATCGACGGGTTGTAACGATAAGGGGAGAGAGAAAATATGAGGCACAAATGCCAAACATATGTATCTGTCTGTTTGTCCATCCATATCTATCTATCTATCTATCTATCTATCTATCTATCTATCTATCTATCTATCATCTATCTATTTATTTTAAACTAAGTTTATCGGGGTGACATTGGTTAACAAAACCATACAGGATTCAAGTGTACAACTCAACTTTATCTGCATACTGCATTGTGCACTCATCGCCAAAAGTAAAGGCTCTTTCCTTCCCCATGTATCTCCTCTTTGCCCTCTTCCTACCTTTAAATGTGAGCTTCTAGTGGTTGCATAATGTGAGCTTCTAGTGGTTGCATAATGTGAGCTTCTAGTGGTTGCATAAATAGAGGTTCATACCCAATTGTTTGATTTTAAGGTTATGTGGTAGCAGAAGGATATGAGGAGGCAGAGAATTTTAGTTTGCCTTGTGCAGAATGTGTGGTCTAGTAAAAAGAGTAGAAACAATTTATTACTGATCTTCAAATAGTGCAAGAGGAAGGAACCTGCTAGAGTAATGAGTTATTAGATCCCATGAGGTGTGCATTGGGATAGAATTTAAAAGGAAAAAAAAATTACAATAGCTCATAAAGCCTTTGCCTTTTACTGCAAGAGTACAGCTGAAGGTCAAGATTAGATATATCAAGACTACAAAGATTTTGTAGTGCGAGGTTTTTTATTGGGATATAATTCACATATCATAAAGTTTATAATTTTAAAATATAAAAAATCAATGGTTTTTACTATATTGTGGGAGCATTTTCAAATTTCAAAACATTTTCTTTACTCTGAGAAAGAATTCCTTAACCATTAGTAATCCTTCCCCATTCCTCCCACCACTGATCGCTGGTAATCTACTTTGTCTATTTTGAACATTTCATAGAAATATAATCATTCAATATATGGCCATTTGTGTCTGACTTTTTTACTTATCATAAATATTCCAAGGTCCATCCATGCTCTAGCATGTATCAGTACTTTATTAGTTTTTATTAATGAATAATATTTCATTGTATAGATATATAACATTTTGTTTGTCCATTTAATAGCTGATGGACATTTGAGTTGTTCCTACCTTTGACTATTATGAATAATGTTGTTTTGAATAATCATGTACCAGTATTTATGTGGACATTGTTTTCAAAAATTTTATATGTTTATTGATGATTTATATACCTTCTTTGGAAAACTGTCTATTTAAATCCTTTGCCCATTTAAAAAAAAATAGGTTATTTGGCTTTTCTCCCATCAGTAGCTGTCTTTTCACTTTCTTGACAATGTCCTTTATAGTATAAAAGTTTTTATTTTTTATAAAATTCATCTATTCACCTATGTTTTATTGTTGATTGGGCTTCAAATGTATATTTAAGAAAGCACTACCTAATCCAAGGTCACAAAGATATATGCCTATGTTTTCTTCTAACAGTTTTATAGATTTAGCTCTTGCATTTAGAACTTTGATCCATTTTGAGCCAATTTTTGTGTATAAGGTTAAGCAAGGATCCAATTTTATTCTTCTTCATGTCACTCTCTGGTTGTCACAGCACCACTTGTTGAAAAGACTTTTTTCTTTCCCCATCGAGTAGTCTTGTACTGTTGTTGAAAATCAATGAAATAATTATAATTATTTTCTGGATTCTCAATTCTATGTTGTTAATTTATGTCTATATTTTTATACTGGGACCAGTATAAAATGATATACTGGTCATAAGATGATATTGAATACTGTAGTTTTGTATTAAGTTTTGAAATTGAAAAGCAAAAGTCTTTTAACTTTGTTATTCTATTTCAAGATACTTTTATTTCCAGTGTTCATTTAATTTGCTGTTGATTCTTCCTAGTGTATTCTTCATTTCTGACTGGTTATTTATGGTTTCTGCTTATTTTTTTTTTATGCTTGCTATTTCTCTTTTGAAATTCTCACTGGGGGACTCCCTGCCAGAGCATCTGAATGCCATTGCAAAAGCACACTGGCTGTCAGAGGACCAGAGGGAGGCTTCCCTGGCAAAAGGATCCAGGCTTGCCCAACACCGGCCCATCTTCCACAAGAAAGATGAAGAGGCAAGACTCACGGAGGTTTATTTCCAACCCGAGCCCTCTGATCACCTCCAAAAAAGTAGTCCAGAGGTGGGACAGAGGCTGCAGGCTCCCCTCTGCTCTCGGATGGGATGAACATTCCTGCCCTGGGAAACCCACTCCTGCTGTTTCTCCACATGTCATCTGCTGGGGAGTCTTCATCATTCGGTTTAACATCCAGGAACATTGTTTCATTTTAATGTTTTGCTCAGACAGCAAATTCATTTCCCTGGAGCTGAATCGATTTTCCCTTTAAGGTATTTTTGTGCTCCAGGTACTGGGCGAAAAGGCCCCCACTTCACAGGGTGTGAGTCATCACTTGTAAACAGATGTTGGACATCTGGATGACTCTCACAGTTTGCTTTCCAGCCTGAAGGCCTCATCTTCCCCTGCACTTTTTAAAAAGATTGAATGAGTTTTAGGAGTTTATAGTTTTCAATTAACTAAGATGGAACATTGAGAATTCAACTCCATGTTTTTAAGGGTATCGTTAGCCAGGCTCATAAATTCTGGAACAAGGCAACCACAGATTCCCTCGGAACTGATCTATGCGAGACTCCCTATGAAACCTTCTCCCTGGTGAGCTCTGGAAAATATTTGCTGCCCACAGCCTGGGGTGACAGCAAACATTCCTGCGCGGGCCTGGCGTCGGGTGCCATGGTGTGGCACAGCTGCTACCATGCTGGTTGGTCTTCAGCTTGCGGCCTGCCCCGGTGTTTGCCTGAGAATGAATCTGAGAGGCCACAGGGCCGGGCTTGTGTCTGGAGGGCAGGGGAGTGTGTGCACAGCTATTTTAAAGCCAGAGGCTGTACATCTTGTCCATGGCCTGTCGCTCACAAGGACAAACAGGGCTCACCTAAGGAAGGACATTCTCCAAACAAACCTCGTTACACTTCAAGAGTTGCTTTCAGATGGAAAAGAAAGGGGGGACAAAAGGGTCTCACATGTGCCTTCAGTAAGGGGGGCGCACAATTACTGAGGGAGAATTGGCACCCAAACATTCCTGTCACTGAAGGGGCAGCCTCGAGAGAGAACCAGGTGGGGATGCACAGTGCACACTACACACATGCACACATTCACACACAGATGCACGCACATACCCGTGCACATGCGTTTACCCATGCACACATATTAATCCACGCATACACACACAAGTATGCACACAAACGCCTACACTCTCACACACGGGCATGAAATCTAAACACACAGGCAGATATACAGACATGTTCATATATGTGGACATGCACAAGTGTATACATCCTCTCACACACACTAATAGAGACAACTCAACACTGGGCACACACATGCTTATGCTCAGTTCACAGACTTATGCACACTCATATAAACTACCCTGCATATGCACATTCTCACCTACACTCACTCTCACACATCTGTACACCCACATACACATTCATACATGCATTCCCTTACAGACAATTAAACACTGTCATCCACACACACACTTTAGCATACACATTCACACGTGTACAAATCATTCAAATGAATGAGTGTAGTGTCTCCGGTTCTTCCGAACATTTTCAGAAAGTGTGGAGACATTTGTCATCTTCAGTTCTGTGGATACCTGCCCCCTAAATGCAGCTGAGCAGGACTGCCCTAGTGCACCCAGTGACACTGATAGAAGTTTGGGTCGAGAGCTTTGCTACTTTCTCTGTCCTGTGTCCTGTGTGGAAGACACTGACTTCCCTGATATTTTGGAGGCCAACTGGGGGCCTGTGGGTGGATTCTCCTTGGTTGGTTGAATCTTCATGACCAGGTTCATTGACTCTCAGAAGTTAATGAGCAGTTTGCATTTTCCTGTTTGATTACCTGTATTTTGTCAGCTGAAGTTTACCTTATGCAAACTGGCCACCTCTCTGCATCCTTTCCTCCTTTCCGGGTGTTTTCATGCCATGCCTATCTCATATGAAATAACTTTTTGAATGAGTCACCTGCTCTTCTTTATCTGAAGTTGTCTTAAAAAAATTCAAGTCTAGCAAATACGGCGTGAGTCTGAGCCCAGACAGCTCTGGTTCACCGAGCTTTGACATTGCTTTGGAGACAGAAGGTGAATCAGGGTCCTTGCTCTGTGTTGTCAAAAATGAATGTATTTTTGGACATTTTAATTATTGTTATTAAAATAAAAATCTATTAATACCTTTTTTCTACCAATCAAAAGGATTGTAATGTTCTCATAATTCCTCTCAGTCCTTATTTGTAGGATCATTTAATAAAGGAACTAGAGTGTTACAGACAATTGCCATTAAAGTTCCTCTCTGGATCCTTGGGTTCCAACCCTCATTCTCTAGAAAAACCAGACACCCTTCGATGTAAGTGTTGATGTCACTGGAGCAGGTAGTAAAACTGAAAAAAATTAGGAAAAAGGACTGCATCAGAATCAGTTTTATTTTGTGAGTGATGAAATACACATAAAATTTACCATCTTAATCGTTTTTAAGGGTCTTATAGTTCAATGACACTAAGTATATTTACATCATTGTGCAACCATGACCACCATCCATTTCCAGAACCTTTTTCAGGTTGAAAAACTGAAACTTTGAAACTTAATAACTCCCCATTTGTCCCTTTACCCAGCTCTTGGCAACTATGACTCTACTTACTGCCTTTATAGATTTGACTATTCTAGATACCTTTATAACTGGAATCATACAATATGTGTGTGTGTGTGTGTGTGTGTGTGTGTGTGTGTGTGGCTTATTTCACTTCACATAATGTTCTCAGGGTTCATCCATGCTGTAGCATGTGTAAAAATGTCTTTCACTTTTAAACCTGAATAATATTCCATTGTACATAGACACCACATTTTGCTTATCCATTCACCTATAGATGGGCATGTGTTGCTTTTATCTATTGGCTATTGTGAATATGCTGCTGTGGACATTGGTGTTCACATAGTTAATAAATTGGAGGGGGATTTGGAACTCTATTCTGAGTTCTGTCTGAGGTTGAGAGAGAGCAGCTCACAGCAGGACCAGGTGGGAGCTGATTACATGAACACGTCTTGGTGCTCAGCACATGCTCAGCTGGGCATCCTTTGGCATTCAGTGGGTTTCCCAAGTTGGTTCTCAGAAAAAAAAGGCAGATAGATCCCAGGGACCTGTGTCAGTAGACCATCAGGGAGTTCAGCTCCTGGTCAGGGCACATACCTAGGTTGTGGGGGTTGATTCCCAGTTAGGGCATGTATGGGAGGCAACTGATATCTCTCTCTCTCTCTCTCTCTTTCTCTCTCCCCAATAAAAACATTCCTTGGGTGATGATTAAAAAATGATCTGTCATAACTAAGAATATTTATTTCCTTTTTTGTAGTGTTGTATGCAAAATGGTTGTATCTTTAAATACAAATGTTTTTTTTAGAGGAAAAAATATTGCTTATTTCTCGAAGTATAAAATTAGGAAAGAAATGCATTAGGAAATGTAAAAAATGCATGCAAAAATTAATACTTGCTTTATTCTCTTTCTCTGAAGGACAATATAAAGGGAATAAATTCATCTTTAGGGAAATGAAGAGAGCAATACTCTACAACCTTCTCTTTGTTCTTCTTGTCTGGCCACCACTCCTTTCCCAGAGGAGAGAGAAAGAGAACTTTTCACTCTCCGAGGAATTGAGTAGCAAATGTCAGGTCCCATAGCCAAAGCAATTGCAGCTGCTTTGCCAGTCTTGGGTGCCCACTCCTCTTTAACACAGAATCAGCTGGGAGAGCGAACCATTGAAGTCGGTTCATAAACAGTAGATCTTCTGAAAACGGTGCGTTTAAACTCTGTCCTAGTAAATCCTTCTACCAGAGGACCATGATTGCAATTATGAATGACTGATCTCCTTCTTAGCAATTCTGATATAATTGATTTGGAGAAAGAAGGCTGGACACATGGGTTATTAAGAAACTCCTTGTTTGATTATGATATGCAGCCACTATTAAGATGCATCTACTGAATGAGGTGAAACTGAAACTTCCCACTAGGGAAGGGCCCCCACACCTCTGAGGTGGGGTGACGCGAGGTCTTTGCTCACCTTTTGTAAGCCCAACTCTCCTCCAACTCACCAAGGAATTGGGATTTATAGGCAAAGAGAGTCTTGGCCCCAGAAGACAAGAGCTCATGAAAGAAAACAAACCTATTTCCTGTGGAAGCAAAACCTATACATGCTGGTGATCAAGTAACCTTAAATTCTCCCAATATATTTAAAAAAAAAATTATTTCCTGTGGAAGCAAAACCTGTATATGCTGATGATCAAGTACCCTTAAATTCTCCCAATATTTTTTTTAAAAAAAATGAGTAACGGTTAGTATCATGACAC
>NW_006295887.1:1552214-1555403 GCF_000327345.1 Myotis davidii
GTTCTGCTCTGCTCCCCAGTGGTCTGCTCTGCTCCTTGCTGTTCTGCTTTGTGCTGCTCTGGTCTGCTCTGTTTCAGCTCATAGATATACAGTCTACAGTCTTTGATGAAACGGGAAAGTGGGGTCTCTGAGCCAGAGCTGGCTTATATGGACAGGAGTCCCCATCCCTGGTCCACAATTGGTACATCCTCATGCAGATATGGACTCTAAATACTTGAAGTTCAATTGGTCCAAAAGACACTGTCCTGATTGGTCAGAATAGAGCCATTCTGATTGGCTGGAGCAACATAGCTCTAACTGAATGGGGAAAGGCTGAGTCCTATTGGTTGAAATAGGATTCCAGAAACTTCTTTGGAAGGGCTGGCTCAAATGGCAGGAACACAGTTCAGGCAGGCAGTTCAGCACTAACTTCTTGAAGTGCAGTTTGTGTGAGAGGCCCCATGTGCAGAAATAGCTCTAAGCTCTGCTTTGTTTTGTTTTGAGCCCAGTTATCCACCAAGAGCCCTGGTTAGTAGGTATTTTTTTCTCAGTTCACAGGGGGATTTTGTGATTCTGCTCTCTCCTGACAGATGTTTCCTGGCTCAGTCCTTTGCACACAAATAGTGTGACCTGCCCACAGATTGGGTGGCAGTTCTTAAGTTGATATCCATCTCCTAGGATGAGAAATGAAAGGACTATACCTCATTCTGAAGGGTCACATTTTACACCTGGACCAGGACATCTGAAGACAATTACAAAATGAGTCAAAACCAACTCAGACAAGGGAAGACAGTGCTTGAGGATAGTTAGAGTCCTTTTTGGTTGAGTTTTCCCAGTACTTACTGACTTGGAACCACCCATGACAATGGTAGCAAAGACTAGAAGGGATCGATTGCAATCAGAGGATGTACTGGAAAAGAGAAATGGTAATATCTTCCAGAACTTTCTAGCTAGCTTTTTGGAAAGCCACTCAAGGACTAATTAGAACAAGTATAACAAGAGTGGTAATAGATGATTATGTTTTGCTAATGCCTAAAATTGCCAAGTATGATGCTTTATTCTCAATATCTGATTTAAGATTTCAATATAGCAAGACAAGCAATATTGTCTCCACTTTACAGAGAAAGTTGAGGCTAACTCACTTGCCCAAGGTAACATAGCCAGTGAATGCCAGCTGTGGACTCCCACTCAAGTCTATTTGCAGTCTATATGACTGTAAACAACACTGCCAGTTATTATTTCTTCATTAAAATATTTCCTATGAGGAGTTTTCACTGCCACTCTCTCACCTGCTCTTACCAGCTATACAGGTATCACAATGCATTTTTCACAGTGAGTTAGAGGCATTGTCTCAGAAGACACACTTAACAGTACAATCTGCTATTCAATGCTCTCCTCTGTATCTCTGAGGTAAGCTCCCAGGTTTATGACCCACTGCGCTCCACAGTAACTCTCCAATAGAAACTGGCCTAACCAGGTACACATTCCTGACACCGGACCTTTGTTTTCCTTTCTCCCTCCTGAAAAAACCTCCCTCCTTGTTACTTATTGAGCTCCTGCCTGTCTTTTAGGGGGATTATGTGGGGTAAGGACAATCATGGACTCTGGAGTCAGCCAGACCTGGGTCATTTATTAGCTCTACAATGGGAGAACCCTAACCACTGCAAAATGAGGCTATGGGGTCATGAATGCAAGATAGCGAACAAAAGGACCCATGAGATAATTGATGTTCAATAAATCAGCTCAAGCCCTCTCATGCTTGTCTCAGTTCGTGTCCTTCCTGCGTCTCCCCTCCTCCACCTGTGCTCTGAAATTCAGGGTACCTTTTAACTGGGACCTCAGAGTATAGGATTCCTTTCTTTTCCAAATGCTCAACTTTGTAGTAAATGAACTGTTCTTGAAAACAGTTTACTAATAGGCTTTATACTTTTTTGGACATTGTGATAGATACACAATGGGTTATGTGAAAACATTCTGGCCAATGACTCATCTAAACAGTAACTTACATGCTTTGTTGGAATCAGGAGAAAAGACAACTTTGTTGTCTAGGCGCTTAAGAAAGGCTCAGATGCTTGGTGCTAATGCAACCAACCTGGACCTGCAGAGCCCTCCATATCAGCCAGTGAAGATCTACTAGGCGCACGTATTATACACAGGATAGGGTACATGAAAGTAGTCGTTTCCCAGCCTGCGGGGCAGACCATCCTGTAGAGAATGATAATGATTTCCAAGAGCCGGGAAATCACACTGCGCGTGCTGCCAGTGGGCTGAGTCAACATACTTTCTACTCAAGATGCATTCCATTGAATTTAAGATACCACAGATTGTAAAGCCACCAGTATATATGCACTATTAGAAAATAAGGACATTGTCACTTGTCAAAAACATGCCAATGTTACAGACAGTAAAGTATACATTTAAAAAGTACATTTTACAATCAATGAGATATTGAATGCACTATTTCCAAATTAAAGTAGACATATCATTACAGCAGATCAGTAAAATTCAGATTTATTTAACAATTGTTATGGAACTTAGGATAACATGTTCCCCTTTTCAAGGTTGATAAACATACAAACTGAAAAGAGGCCTTCATTCTCCATCATGTTGAAACCACTCATGGGGGTTTCTCTCTTCCTGCCTCCTCTCTGGGGGTTCCTGTGAAAAAAATTTTAGCTCTCAGGGAACAGATCCAGATTCTGAAGAGGGCCCCAGAGGAGCTGCTAATCAGAGACAATCAGCGAATGATCGGGCCCCTGGGGAAGTGTGGCTACATCAGCTCTGATCTTGTTGTGCTTCAAAATGAATATAATGTCCACAAAATTCACAGAACGCAACAAAATATACTGAGAAATGTTACACTTGGGGAAGTGAAGCGTGTACAACCTAAATTGTCAGATATCAAGATATTTCCTTAAAACCTGGGGCTCTGTCAGATTTCTTTAAAGCATGTTCTCACATCCATTATTACATTTTTATCAACAATTACTTTGTTTTAAACTTTATTGTTTAAAGTATTACAAATGTCCTCCCCCCCTCCCATTGACCCCCTCTGCCCTACTGAGCAGATAATCCATATGGGAAACTTTTGTTTGTGACTATTCATGTGGGATGGACATTCTGAAAGTGTTTTGTGAAAAGAGCGTGGAAGTGAAAACCATCCAGAAGTCTTTGGGGCCACATGGGGGCCTGCAGAAAGCCTCCCAGAAA
>NW_006295887.1:1555805-1556913 GCF_000327345.1 Myotis davidii
TGTTTATCTCCAAAAACTCCATGGATTTGAACAAGAAGCCATATGGAGTGAAAACAGTCACTACCATTTGTTGAGCTTTTACTGAGTTGTGTGCCATGCAGTATGCTAAGTGCTTTATTTTCTGTATTTTTTAAAATATATTTGTTTCATTGATTTCCGACAGGAAAGGAGAGAGACAAATAGAAACATCATTAATGAGAGAGAATCATCAATCGGCTGCCTCCTGCATGCCCGACACTGGGGATCGAGCCTGCAACTCGGGCAAGTGCCCTGACTGGGAATCGCACTGTGACCTCCTGGTTCATGAGTCATCGCTCAACCATTGAGGCACACAGGCTCGGCTAACTATCCACCTCCATGGCCAAGTTCTTTGGAGGCTTTAAGGGGCTCCATAGACTACATACACCCGCTTTCATCTTAACAGCTCAGAATAATTAGAGATAAGACTCAGGTGTCATGACATCCAGTGACACCAAATTTCTCCTACTTTTATGAGAAAGATGATTTTACCTAATTTTTAAAAAACTTGACAAAGACATGTGGCAAAATGACTTATGGTTTCCTTGCACTGAAATTATTGAAGGCAACGTGCTGTTAAAGACTCAAATATGCTCTAGGATTCCTTTGCCTAGAAGACCAGCGACGCTCAGTCTGTGCAGGGAAGCCCCCGAGGACTGTTCTTCAGCCTTCAGGGGAGTGGACCTGCCTGAAATCAAGAGAAGGCAGAATGTGAATGTCCTCTGACCAGTGTTTGTTGACTGCCTGCTGCAAGCACAGCTTGTGCTACAAACCTGGTCCTGACAACTGGTCCTAACTTCGCTTACAGAAGTCAGTGTCAACCCAGTAGAGTGGCTGTTAGAACATCGCTGTGAAGGACCCCACAGCTGCCCAGGTGTGAGGAGCGATCGCGCAAGAATCAGTGAGAGGTTGCTCACAGCCCTAGCCAGTTTGGCTCAGTGGATAGAGCGTCGGCCTGTGGACTGAAAGGTCCCAGATTCGATTCTGGCCAAGGGCACATGCCCGGGTTGCAGGCTCGATCCCCTGTAGGGGGCGTGCAGGAGGCAGCCAGTCAATGATTCTCTCTCATCATTGATGTTTCTATCTCTCT
>NW_006295887.1:1557202-1559281 GCF_000327345.1 Myotis davidii
CAATGTCCCTGCTTTCCAGAGTGCAGCTGTGGGCGTCTTTGAGATGCTGGCCCAGTACACATCCTGATAAAGATCCTGCACATCTGAGCTGCAGGGTCCAACAGCACCCAGGACTGTGATCTGAAGTCCCGTGAGCCACCTAGGACCATGGTGTATGCTCTCCCACTGGCCAGTTAGTTCAGAGGGAGGGCAAGGGGAGTGCTGTGCCCTCAGCTCTGTGTGGGGACTGCCTGCCCAGCCCCTGCCTGCCTCCTCTCTGCAGGATGGCATGTCCCTCTCTGCGCAACAGCCACGGTTACTGTGAGAAGCGCCCTCACATTGTATCAGGCTTTAGACATGTCCTCGCTTTAAAGCATAGAGAACAGCACGCCTTCACTATTTGTGAGTTTGTTTTGTTGTGCGTAACTTGGGCAAGTGTCCTAGTTTCTTCTCTGTTGTAATCATTTCCAGAATGGTTTTGAAAAGGCCAAGGTCTTCTTCCCTGTTACCTCTGGTTACTGTGGAATTGAGCCCTGCCCTACACATGGGACCTGCTGGGATAGACATACCAGGTGCCCTCAGCTCTGCGTGGGGACTTCCTGCCCAGCCCCTGCCTGCCTCCTCTCTGCAGGATGGCCTGTCCCTCTCTGCGCAACAGCCACGGCTACTGTGAGACGCACCCTCACATTGTGTCAGGCTTTAGACATGTCCTCGCTTTAAAGCATAGAGAACAGCACGCCTTCACTATTTGTGAGTTTGTTTTGTTTTGCGTAACTTGGGCGGCAAGTGTCCTAGTTTCTTCTCTGTTGTTGTAATCATTTCTAGATTGGTTTTGAAAAGGCCAAGGCCTTCTCCCCTGTTACCTCTGGTTACTGTGGAATTGAGCCCTGCCCTACACATGGGACCTGCTGGGATAGACATACCAGGATGTCCAAGTCGCACGCATCTCGTGTGCTCCCACACGCAGCACTGGTCTCCCTGGGAAAGAAACACATTGTCTACCGTGGAAATAGATGCTGGCATAGGAACTGCCTCTGGGCTGGGCACTCAGGGCAGATCTCTAATTTGTGCTGTTTAAGAGGAAGCGGCAGGACGCATCAGTGAATGCCCTGGCTAGCAGCAATCGCTTCCATGTGGCCAGACCACACCAGGCCATTGTCAGGCCATTGTCAAGCTGAGCTCTGCTGAAGAATCCAGAGGTACCCAGGGCCATGTCAGGCCATTGTCAAGCTGAAGTCTGCTGAAGAATCCAGAGGTACCAGGGGTCCCCACATTATCACTTCATCAGCTCCCCGGGGCCTGGGACAAACACAGCTTTCCCGGTCAAGGAAATAATGAGCCCCTTGTGATGCAAGGCCCCCTTGGAGGACCTCGAGGTGCTTCCTGGCCTCACTTGGAGCACAGCTGCCTGCAGTTCCCCAGTCCCTTCTCCGAAGCAGTGGGGGAGGGACCTGGCTGGGCTCAGGTGGGCAAACAGTCCTGTGGGAGGGAGAGACGCATGGAGGATGTGGATTCACCCTCTGGAAGTGCCCAGGTTCCTTGCTGCTCCGCATGGCTTACAGATGCACATTTCCTCCCGGCTTCCTGGTTTCAAAGCCAGTCCTGGCTGGAGACTTTTAAGAGCGTCACACCTGGGACCCGCTCCTTCCAGAAGGAAGACTACCATTGACTTCTTGTGGGCTGAACTGTGGCGCTCAGTCTCTTCAAGAAAAGCATCCTTTTGGAGGAGGGGGGGGGGCAGGGACGGGTGTCTGGGGGCTTTTGTGACCACATCCCAACCATGACTGCTCCTCTGGACATTCAAGATCCTTTTCCCAATTACCTTAGCGACCAGTGTGTGTTTGCAGATTCATTCCTGCCTCTGCTCCTTCTCCCCTTCACTATATGCACGTCTTAAAAACAAAACCAAATGAAAACTCTTCTACATCGTGTCATTATGATTCACAAGATCCTGCGGTAGCTCCCTCTTATCTGAGCATCAGATTGAAACTGATTTTCTCAGCAACACCTGTGCAGACTGCGGGTGCTTTAAACATCATGTGTTCAAGGAAGTCTCCCCAGACCCACCATCCAGCCCCACCTTGCCCGAGCATCCCGGGA
>NW_006295887.1:1560421-1565535 GCF_000327345.1 Myotis davidii
AGTTGTGTGTTTGTTTTGTTTTGCGTAACTTGGGCAAGTGTCCTAGTTTCTTCTCTGTTGTAATCATTTCCAGAATGGTTTTGAAAAGGCCAAGGTCTTCTTCCCTGTTACCTCTGGTTACTGTGGAATTGAGCCCTGCCCTGCGCATGGGACCTACTGGGATAGACACACCAGGATGCCCAAGTCGCACGCATCTCTTGTGCTCCCACATGCAGCACTGGGTCTCCCTGGGAAAGAAACACATTGTCTACCGTGGAAATAGATGCTGGCATAGGAACTGCCTCTGGGCTGGGCGCTCAGGGCAGATCTCTAATTTGTGCTGTTTAAGAGGAAGCGGCAGGACGCATCAGTGAATGCCCTGGCTAGCAGCAATCGCTTCCATGTGGCCAGACCACACCAGGCCATTGTCAGGCCATTGTCAAGCTGAGCTCTGCTGAAGAATCCAGAGGTACCAGGGTCCCCACATTATCACTTCATCAGCTCCCCGGGGCCTGGGACAAACACAGCTTTCCCGGTCAAGGAAATAATGAGCCCCTTGTGATGCAAGGCCCCCTTGGAGGACCTTGAGGTGCTTCCTGGCCTCACTTGGAGCACAGCTGCCTGCAGTTCCCCAGTCCCTTCTCTGAAGCAGTGGGGGAGGGACCTGGCTGGGCTCAGGTGGGCAAACAGTCCTGTGGGAGGGAGAGACGCATGGCGGATGTGGATTCACCCCCTCGGGAAGTGCCCGGTTCCTTGCTGCTCCGTGTGGCTTCCAGATGCACATTTCCTCCCCGCTTCCTGGTTTCAAAGCCAGTCCTGGCTGGAGACTTTTAAGAGCGTCACACCTGGGACCCGCTCCTTCCAGAAGGAAGACTACCATTGACTTCTTGTGGGCTGAACTGTGGCGCTCAGTCTCTTCAAGAAAAGCATCCTTTTGGAGGAGGGGGGGGGGCAGGGACGGGTGTCTGGGGGCTTTTGTGACCACATCCCAACCATGACTGCTCCTCTGGACATTCAAGATCCTTTTCCCAATTACCTTAGCAACCAGTGTGTGTTTGCAGATTCATTCCTGCCTCTGCTCCTTCTTTGTGGACTGAACTGTGGCTCTCAGTCTCTTTAAGAAAAGCATCCTTTTGGGGGGGAGGGGGGGGGGAACGGGTGTCTGGGGCTTTTGTGACCACATCCCAACCATGACTGCTCCTCTGGACATTCAAGATCCTTTTCCCAATTACCTTAGCAACCAGTGTGTGTTTGCAGATTCATTCCTGCCTCTGCTCCTTCTCCCCTTCACTATATGCACGTCTTAAAAACAAAACCAAATGAAAACTCTTCTACATCGTGTCATTATGATTCACAAGATCCTGCGGTAGCTCCCTCTTATCTGAGCATCAGATTGAAACTGATTTTCTCAGCAACACCTGTGCAGACTGCGGGTGCTTTAAACATCATGTGTTCAAGGAAGTCTCCCCAGACCCACCATCCAGCCCCACCTTGCCCGAGCATCCCGGGAAAGCAGAACCAGGTGGGATATGCCTGAGGCAGGATTCCAAGGCCCAACTCAGCATTGAGCACAGGTGCTTTGTATTTGAATCCAGCTCTGCCCATTACACATTTTTTTAAGATTATTGACAGGAACTTTTTTGCTGCGAGCATCACACACATTCTGTGCCAACATCCTCCTCATCAGCGTTGATGCCCCTTGACCTCTGATTTCCACCCCAAAATAATGACATGAGGCATTCTTTGAAGTCCAGCTTGTCCTACTTTGTCCTGGCAGACTTTTCTAATAACTATAGTCTAGGATTTCTTGATTATTCTAACACACCTTTAGCATTTGAGTACTGGTTTTGTTTCCAATGGTTTGTAGCAAACAATTTTATCTCTTATATCCTGGTACTGAATATTAGAAAAATGTATAAAGATGCACACATTATATATGACATAAGTAGAAACTGCATTATTCACACTCTTAGTAAATATGTCATCTACTCAATTTGAATATAAGCTCCCAGTGGGGAGAAATGGGGGTTTGTCTTCTGTAAACTTTAGTTCTTTTTTTGAGATTATAATTATTTTTTTCTTTATTTTTAAATTGTATTGGGGTGATATTGGTTTGCAAAATCATACTGGTTTTCAGTTGTACAACTTAATTAAACCTCATCTGCACACTGCATGAACCCACTGCCCCGAGCAAAGTCTCCTTCTGTTCCCATTTTTCCCTCTTTGCCTAAGTCCACATAGCCTCCAACTGCTTCCCCTCTGGCTAGCACCACACTATTGTCTGTGTCTGTGTCTGTGTTATGTAAATATTCTTTCCATAGCGTTTGGGGATTCTTATTTTCCCAGAAATGAGATCACTGGGTCAAAAGACAGTTCCATTTTTAACTTTTTGAGGAAACTCCTTACTGCTTTCCACAGTGGCTGCACCAGTCTTCATTCCCACCAACAGTGCACTAGGATTCTCTTTTCTCTATGTCTTTGCCAACACTTGCTGTTTGTTGATTTATTGATGATATCATATATATGTCATCTACTCAATTGGAATATAAGCTCCCAGTGGGGAGAAATGGGGGGTTGTCTTCTGTAAACTTTAGTTCTTTTTTTGAGATTATAATTATTTTTTTTCTTTATTTTTAAATTGTATTGGCGTGATATTGGTTTGCAAAATCATACTGGTTTTCAATTGTACAACTTAATCAAACCTCATCTGCACACTGCATGAACCCATTGCCCCAAGCAAAGTCCCCTTCTGTTCCCATTTTTCCCTCTTTGCCTAGGTCCACATAGCCTCCAACCGCTTCCCCTCTGGCTATCACCACACTATTGTCTGGTCTGTGTCAGTGTTATGTAAATATTCTTTCCATAGTGTTTTGGGATTCTTAGGATATATTCCCAGAGCCTCCCTTACAATTAGGTGTGATCATACGACTGAGTCCCACTAATGAAATGCAAAGAGAGGGGATAGCCACCTTTTTTTCTGGCCTGCTGATTTGAACTCTCTCACCCATAATCCTTCTCTCTTCCTCTGCCTGTTGGTTGGAGAACAACACCCATGGTGGTGGCCTTGCCAGTTTCATGTTGAACATGACTGATCCACTGTGTGGAGCTAAGCACTTACTGAATCCAAACCCACCTCTTTCCTACCACTTACCAGGATGCTTGGACTTCATGTGAGTAAGAAAGATACCCTTGCCAACACTCGCTGTTTGTTGATTTATTGATGCTATCATCTCAGGAATATAATACATTATAAACTAGTGTTTTGGAATCTGTTTGTGCTTTGGCTTTATATGAGAAGGACTTTGGCATGCAACCAGATTTCCTACCAAAATTCTATACTGGCTGCATGTCATGGTATCACCCAATCTGGATGTGAGATGATTCATCCACGTGATGCTCTTAATATGTTATTATAATCGAGGGGAGAGGGTCATACCTTGGTGGCAATCTGTGTGAAACAGCACATTTTCAATCCCCCCTTACAATTAGATGTGATCATATGACTGAGTCCCACTAATGAATGGAAAGAGAGGGGACAGCCACCTTTTTTTCCGGCCTGCTGATTAAACTCTCTCATCCATAATCCTTCTCTCTTCCTCTGCCTGTTGGCTGGAGAACAATACCCATGGTGGTGGCCTTGCCAGTTTCATGTTGAACATGACTGATCCACTGTGTGGAGCTGAGCACTTACTGAATCCAAACCCACCTCTTTCCTACCACTTACCAGGATGCTTGGACTTCATGTGAGTAAGAAAGAATTTTCTACTGCGTATGCCAATGCCACAACAGCTGGTACTTGTCTTCACTAACACACTTTGGGGACCTGAAAGTACAGACACTACTGAAATCCTATCTTCCTCTTTCTAATTTAGAAAGTTCAAAATGACCTTCTGTTTTACATTCCCTTGTAGAAATATTTGCCTTTTGTTATAAACTGGTAACAAAAGGATATCACACTATAGATAGGATTTGATATTTATCAGATTTTGCTGATCATGTAGTCCAATTGCATATTTTCAGCCTTTAGGCGAAACTCTTTTGTATACTTTGGTGATGAAATTTTAAAATGACAGGAAATATCATTTATCTCTATGCAATTTTCCTTTACCTATCAAATAAATGAATAAATAAATAAATAAATGAGAGAATTTTTGCTTCCCTATTTCAGCAGCTAAAAATCCTTACCTGTAATTTGTGTGATGCTGTTTTTAACCATTTCTGCATCAATTCCTTTGAGCTACCCATTCCTCAAGTTCTCGTAGGAATTAAGGGAGGAATCAGAGGAAAGTGGATGTGTGTCTGAGAGGAAGGCTCTTTAATGCCTCGGGTCTGTACAACTCAGCAAATTGTTCTTTGTTGGCCTTATAGCTGTTGTCAAAGCTTATGATCTCTTGCCTTTTTCCCAAGAAGAATTTGACATGATAGCATTGTTTTAGGCTAGTGGTTGGGGATCTAGATTAGCCTTTAAAGAAATTCAATTACTAACTGATCCTTGAAGCCCAGTGGAAACTTTGGATAAAATTGTCAATCAACAAACATGTCCCCAGCACTTGAATGAGCAAGTAAAAGTGCTAAGTCCTGAGGGAGTTTCTGAGAATGCTGGACAATGTAACTCCTGATCAGGGATACTACAGTCAGGCTGGAACACACAAAGGGAGTGCCCAGGTGCTGTATCAGTCAGCTTTTGCTGTGTAAGAAACCAAACCAAATGTAGAGGCTTAAAGAAACAAATACTACTTATTTTCCAGGTTTTCTCAGCTTCTGGGCAGGTCTAGACTGGATTAGCTCAGTGGTAGCAGGCTAGTTTCAGGTGGTCTCAATGTCATTGGAAAAGCACCTGCACAATAGCCATGTGTCCCGTTTTCTCTAATAGGCCAACCCAGTCTCATTCCCTTGGTGGCAGAACTGTTCAAGCATCCAAAGAGTCCACGCTACATAGAAGAACACAATCAACAGAATAAAAAGGCAACCTACAGAATGGGAGAAAATTTGGCAAATCATATATAATAAGGGGTTATCATCCATGATATATAAAGAAATCCTACATCTAAACCATCAAAAAACAAACAACCCAATTAAGAATTGGTAAAAAAAACTTGAACAGGCATTACTCCAAATTAAATATACAAATAGCC
>NW_006295887.1:1565692-1566738 GCF_000327345.1 Myotis davidii
TTGGTGGCAGACTGTTCAAGCATCCAAAGAGTCCACGCTACATAGAAGAACACAATCAACAGAATAAAAAGGCAACCTACAGAATGGGAGAAAATTTGGCAAATCATATATAATAAGGGGTTATCATCCATGATATATAAAGAAATCCTACATCTAAACAATCAAAAAACAAACAACCCAATTAAGAATTGATAAAAAAAAAAAACTTGAATAGGCATTACTCCAAATTAAATATACAAATAGCCAATAAGTATATGAATAGATACTTAACACCACTTACCATTAAGAAAATACAAATTAAAACTCCAATGTGATATCACCTCACATCCATTAGAATGGCAAGGAATGTATAGAATTTAGAACCCAGGCATATTGCTCGTAGGAATACAAAGTGGTGCAGCTGCTATGGAAAAAAATACGATGATTTTTGGAAAAATTAAAAATAGAATTACTATATACAGTAATCCAGCAATGTTACTTCTGGGTATATAGCTAACATAATTGAAAGCAGTATCTCAAAGAGATATTTGTACACCCATTTTTAGAGCAGCATTATTCATCATAGCCAAAAGGCGCAAGCAACCCAAGTGTTCAACTACAGATGAATGGCTATGCAAAATGTGGTACATACAAACAATGGAATATTATTCAGCCTTAAAAAAGAATGATATTCTGACACATGCTACAACATGGATGACATTTAAGAACATTATGTTAAGTGAATAAGCCAATCACAAAAACATAAATACTGTATGATCCCACTTATAATGGTGGTTTCCAGGTCTTGGGTAGAAGGAGGAAATGGAAATTATTGTTTAATGTGCACAGAGTTTCAGTTTTGTAAGAGGAAGAAGTTCTGGAGACTGGATGCACAACAATGTGAATGTACTTAGCACTACTGAGCTATATGCTTAAAAATTGTTATAATGGTAAATTTCAAGTTATTTGTATTTTATGACAATCAAAACTATGTCATTATCCTTCAAAGGAACTCGATTTGAACGCTTACTGAAGAGAATAGGATATCAAGCAAAAAATGACTCCAC
>NW_006295887.1:1566770-1574626 GCF_000327345.1 Myotis davidii
TGGGGATGTGCCTGCAACCAAGGTACATGCCCTTGACCGGAATCGAACCTGGGACCCTTCAGTCCACAGGCTGATGCTCTATCCACTGAACCAGACCAGTTAGGGCAATGATGGGCCATTTTTGCAGACCATCTACCACAGGTGCTAGGGGCTCATGGAAGGGCTGCGGGTCAGGGCAAGGCAGTGATAAATCTGATCTCTGCTTCAGAGAATGATGGGATTTCAACAGAGAGGGATAGAATGGAGCAAAAGGCAGCCAGGCAAAGGCAGAGCCAGGGGAGTGGCCTGAAGAAGAGGAAGCCTGGAACCTGGAGAAGGGATAACTTTAGTGCTTCAGTCAAGGAGCTGATTTGCAGAGCAGAAAGATGGGAAATAGGAAAGCAACTGGCCTTAGAGGCTTTCAACATCAGCACAGGGACGCACAAGCAATCCAAAAGACCACCACCTTCCTAACTGCTTGCTCTTTGGCATGATTCAGTGTTTAAAAAAGGGTTGTGTCCTCAATCAGTTTTGGACCTGGTAGTAATTAAGGAGGTTTCTTTCCTGTAGGATTTTGCAGAGCCTGTAATATAATAAAGTGCTTTGCATTTTCCTACAGGGAGATGATGTTGTAGGAGATATTTCCCAAGTCCTCCCAGGCGCACTGTCGTGGGTTCCTTAGAACAGCACCTAGAGGGCCCACAGCAGACTCTGGGAGCCTGTGAGCAGCAGAATAAATGAGTGTTTAATATGATAGAAAGGCTATATCTGTGTCATCCACCACTGTAACTATGGGGACAGTAATAATAGTGCCCAGCATATAGTAGATGTTGTTGAAGAATTATCTGTAAGAAGGTTTATGTTCGTATACTAATGTCTATCGAGCGTGGGGACAGTAATAATAGTGCCTAGCACATAGTAGATGTTGTTGAAGAATTATCTGTAAGAAGGTTTATGTTCGTATACTAATGTCTATCGAGCAGCTTAAGAACTATTTCAGTGTAGGGATATTATCATCCTACTATAAAGATTTTTTTTAAGTTTTCCGTTCTCAAGCTATTAAATGATTGATGGCAGATTATCTAGTAAGTTTAGTGCTGAGTTAAACCTGAAGAAGGGCTTCTGCTTGGGTGTCTCTCACTAGATCCCCTTGAAATGTCAGTAAAATATCCTGCCAGGGAGAGGATAGCAGGGAATTTCCAGTTCGGAAATTAGGAAACTTGATAGAGAAAGGTCTGAGCCCTGGGCAGCCTGGAATACATTTGAAATTATTACTAAAGGGATACTTTGTACTGGAAGAAGTCTCAAAACAAAAGTTTTGAACTCCTGAATATGAGAAGAGTTGTTTTTTCAAATGCATTTGTGTGTAGTCTGCTAAACCTGAGCTTGAGTATTCGATGTAAAAGGGTCTTGAGTCCTGGTCTGGTGCCTTTGACCTCACTCTCAGAGCCCCTGGGCGGATGGCTGCCTGGAAATTTCGCTTCTCATTCTGGGGCCCACAGAGTGCAAGAGAAGTGAGTGCCAGCCTCTGTGCTCTCCAGGAACTTTGAGGGGAAATGCCGTTCCTTAAGATCACTTATACTTCCCGCACACGCCAGCATCAACATCGGCTGACAATTTTATTTCAAAGACTGGCTTCTTAAACCCACAAAGTCAGAGACCCTTTTGTGAATCTGATGGGAGCAGTGGATACTCTTTCTAGAAAAATCAACTGACAACTCTGTTGCATCCTATTTTAGAGGGTTTTTGAACCTCCACGATAACCTATCCTGAGTCTGGGACAAGAACCTCTGGTTTAGGCCTCAGATTGCTTTGTACATGGTAGAGAGAAAGTGGATTTCTCCTGGCACCATTAGCCAGCTGATTTCCTGCACACTTTGATTTAATTTTGCTTATTCAACATATAAAATATTAACATGATCTCAAAACTACATAAAAAGGTGCCCTCAGAGAAATGTCACTTCTTCCAGTTGAATGAGGCTTGACAGATGATGTAATTGTCACCTGAAATCAAGATATAGAGCATCTCCATCACCCCAGGATGTCCCCTCAAATTCCTCTCCAGTCCACCTCTTTCCTGATCCCATAGGATCAACCTTTGACCTGATTTCTATCACCACAGGTCAATTTTGCCTGAATTTCACATAAATGCTCTTTATCACAGTGTGGACTTGACTGTTAACCACACTGATTTTGCTGTTAGGAAGCCGCCCTCATGGTGGAAACTCAAAGTGCCCCCTGTCATTCAATGTGTTCACACTGTCAAACCAGGACAGAACCAACCGACAGCAGTGGTGGTGCCTTCTTCTACTTCCACTAACACGTCTACACAGCACTATTGACTGGTGACAAGGTGTGCTGGATCCAGGCCTCCAGGGGGCCTGCTCTACAGGGTTCCTCACCATTTTACCAAGAACTGAGCTGCCTACTCCTTGTTCCTTTTGCGTGCACAGGATTCACAGTGGAATTAGGATTTGAACACACAAGACAGACCAGTGAAAGGAGACATTGCACGTTGTGGGAAGAAGGCCGCCCGCCATGCAGAGCTACAGGGCTAGCTCCTGAGCGCTTGCAGGAAAGGGCATGGAGGGGCAGTGCAGGTGTGATAGGGTCACACCTCTCTCGTGCTGTAACCCAGACAGATACAGTCCCAGAAATACTAAAGGCAGAGGGTTTCTGATGAGATACACAGTCACAGCAGATGGTAGGGTGGGGCCCAGGGCTTTATAACCTGAGACTGAGTGAAGCTAGCTTGCTGCAGGGCATGATGCTGGACAGTGGGTTCTCTCTAAATCCCGCATTATCCAGGCACAGGTGGCCTGGGGTGGGTCCTGCCCCTCCCCCACTATTGACAAGAGTTTGGTGAATTCTTCTCTTGAGCTACTGAATGTTTCCTTGAGAGAAGTTCTTCTCATCTTGACATTTGCAGGGTAGGATTCCCCAGTGAAAAATATGGGTCACTGCTTTAGTGAGTTTTCTATATGCTCACTCCTCAGCTCATTCCATCCTGTATATGATTCACTGTATACAACTAAAAGATAAGAAATTCTCTTAAAAAATATGATCATAGTACTATTGTCATATGTAAAAATAATGAATGATAATTGCTCAATATTATCAAATATCCAGTTAGTGTTCAAATTCCCAATTGCTTCATAAATGTTATAATCTTTTATTTGCAGTTTCTTTGAGTTAGGAACCAATGTCTACATGTTGCAATGAGTTAATATGTCTTCAAGTGTCTCTCTTTCTAAAAAATCGTTATTGTTGAGAGTATTACAGATGTTTCCTCCTTTTTCCCCCATTGCCCCCTCCACCCAGTTTCTGCCCCACCCCAGGTCTTCACCACCCTATTGTTGTGTCCATGGGCAATGCATGTATGCATATAAATTCTTCCTGCCCCACCTGCCCCTTTTGAGATTCTTCTGAGATTCCCTTCCATGCTTCTGAAACAGGAATTTTGGGGGATGAAAAAGATAGGTTTTAGGAAATTTTGTAAATTAAGGGGACCATGGAGGAAGCACAGGGCTGCAGAGCAGCAGGAGGTATATTTCCATAGACTAGGGGAGCTGAAAAGCTGCAACAAGTACATTTCCATAGAATGAGGGAGCTGGGAACAGCAAAAGGTCTATATTTACAAAATAAAGAGAAGGAAGCCCTTTATCCAGAAAGAGAAAAAGAAAAAGCCCAAAGGGAATAGGAAAACAATAGGGAAGTGGGGGAAGGGGAGAACCTCACATGTCCCATGTGAGGTTCAACCTTTGAGCCTAGGAGTTACTGTAGTAATTAGTCTAGGACAGTGGTTCTCAACCTTCCTAATGCCGCCACCCTTTAATACAGGGTCCTCATGTTGTGGTGGCATCCAATTTCATTGTTACAAATTGAACATAATTAAAAAACCACTATCATGTAAATGTACCAACTGGGAACTGAAATTGTGCTCCTTTGAAGCAGAGAAGAGTGGGTCTATTTCTATGCAAATGAGGACTTTAAATCCTAAAGTTTTATTGGTCAGATTGGATCTACTTTGATTGGTCAGTAAAGATACAAATGAGGATCTTGAATAAAGGCTTGCCAATGAATAAAACTAAAAAAAAAAGAGACCATACTCTTTTATATAATGATGTTTACTTTGAATTTATATTAGTTCACACAAACACTCCATCCATGCTTTTGTTCCGGCCCTCCGGTCCAGTTTAAGAACCCATTGTGGCCCTCAAGTCAAAAAGTTTGCCCAACCCTCTAGCCTGTGCCTTTCCCCTGAAATGTATGCATGGGGGACCTCTGCAACAATGGCTGCAAGATTCTGGTTATGAATTTGGGCTATGACAGGTCCTTTTTGGCACGTATATTTTTCTTGAGGTCAACATGTTGGAGTGCATATGCCACAGGAATAGTCCATGGATCACTTATTTAGTGCATCTCTGTTATGCTAGTTTAAACCACAATCCCAGACCTAGACAATGTTCTGAACAATGGATTTACCATGGAAGGAGAGGGGATGCAGGATACCTCTTCTCTCTGTCCCCTGTGGTATCTATAAATGATAAAGTCAGGTATATGGATGATCACAGCTACCCTGAAAAGAAAAAAGGTGGGGAGACCATCAACAGGGCAGCGTTGCCCTAACTGGTTTGGCTCAGTGGGTAGAGCGTCGGCCTGTGGACTGAAGGGTCCCAGGTTCGATTCTGGTCAAGGGCATGTACCTTGGTTGCGGGCCCACCCCCAGTAGGAGGTGCGCAGGAGGCGGCTGATCGATGTTTCTCATTGATGTTTCTGACTATCTATCCTCCCTTCCTCTCTGTAAAAAGTCAATAAAATATATTTTTAAAAAAGCAAACAAAAAACAGGGCAGCGTCAACCAGTGGACAACAGGAGAAGGGTGTGGGAAGCAGTGGTGCCTGGTAGCTCAGCCTGTCTCCCTCCTGGCCTGCCTGTGAAAGAGCTGCCATCCAATCACCTCCCCTAAGGTCTTGCTTGGGTGTACCAACCTCAAAGCCTCCAATGGTTACATCTGAAAAATAGTAACTCCTGAAAAATGGCAACACCTGGATTTCTTAACTTCATCATCAATGTCCTCTGTGATCTCCATGGACTTCAGCATCTTCCTTCTCACAGTTCTCTTTCATGCAACCTTTTGTCCCAATGTTTACAGTTTCCACACCATATATCCCCCCACCCCCACCACCACCAACCTTTTGTTCATTCAATGTCTTGTGCTCATGGAATTAACAAGAATGATGTGTCAGTGAGCTGTTGTTGCATAACTAATTTTCCTAATCTCAGTGTCCAGGGTTCAGCTGACCCAGGCTGGGTTTTGCAGGCAGTTGTGCTCCAGGCTTGCCTTGGCTGAAGCGCTGTTACTCCTCAGTGCAGGCGCGTGGGTTGGCAAGAGTGGCTCTGCCCCACATGTGCTCATTCTGGACCAGCCGTGGGCACACTACGGCCCGCGGGCCGGATCCAGCCCATTTGAAATGAATAAAACTAAAAAAAAAAAAAAAAAAAAACCGTACCCTTTTATGTAATGATGTTTACTTTGAATTTTTATTAGTTCACACAAACACTCCATCCATGCTTTTGTTCCAGCCCTCCGGTCCAGTTTAAGAACCCATTGTGGCCTTCGAGTCAAAAAGTTTGCCCGCCCCTGTTCTGGACTGAGGCTGAGGCAGAAGCAGCAAACCAGGGGGATCTTCTCTCATGCCAGTGGCGGAAGCAAGAGAGCGAAAGTGGAAGCACACAAGGCTCTTTGATCCGAAGCTCCAAACTAGAAAAACATCTCTTCCTTCAGGTCAAGCCAGATTGTATGCTCAAGCCCAAAGTCAAGTGGCATCTCACCCAGGCAAGGGTGTGGATACTGGACGGGTAAAGACTTAGGGCAAATAATGCAATCCACCAGAAGTGGTGAGGTGACAATAATAGCAACAAAACAGTAGCGTTAGAGGCAGTAACAGGTGCTTCTAAGTACTTACCCTGTACCAGCCCTTAGCATTACTGTTCTATAAACATTGTTAATCCTCACTGCTGTTCCACAAGAGAGGAATTCCTGTTTCCCTAGTATTGTAAATGAGGAATAAGACTCCAAATCATTTCTCAACTTTCCTAAAGTTAAACAATTATTAAATGACAGAACCTGGCTCTGAGCAAAAGATTTGGAACCTGAGGTTTGATTCTGAAGCCCAATCTATGTCAAATTCTATCGATCCTTCAAAATTTTCTCTCAAATGTTGACTTCCCCATAAGCCATTTCTTAATCCAACCTTGTATTTCGCCTGCACACTAGATTAAATGGCATCATGGATGTAGGTTTCCATTCTAAATTGTGCTGTGCTTTGCCACTGTTGGGTGTTTTTTGTTTGTTTGTTTGTTTTTTCTTTTTCCATTTTTTTTTATTATTAGTTAAGGTATTACAAATGTGTCCTTATCCCCGTCCCCCCTGTTAACCCTCAACCTCCCCCCGCACACACACTCATGCTCCCATCCCCCTGTTGTCCATGTCCATTGGTTTGGCTTATATACATGTACACTGTTGGGTGTTTTAATGGAGCTCGGTCTAATAGATTTTACAACAGGCAAATGAGTAATAAACCCAAATCGACACACAAAAACACATACAGATAGTCCAAGAGGGCTTTAATTGCTTTTCACATCTGATGTTGTTTGTCAAATGAAGCAGTCCTTTTTGGGGAATTGGAATATATCAACCATTTTCATTGCCTCAGTGTTAGAGGGAAACTGCTTATCTAAGTTCACTGAGCAATCATCATAAGTACTAAACGGTGCTGACGTTTATTCAGCAAAGGGTGGCCCTCATGGACTCCTGGCCACCTGAAATGGAAAATATTTTCTCACCATCAAGAGTATTGCGGCCTTGTGTTTCAATGAGATCTAAGTCACACCCTTGAGAGAGAACTAGCACGGCCAAAATTTACTGGGCCCACCTTGATCCTGAAATACTTTATTTGGACAAGTTGCATGCTTTTTGACTTCTGCTCTTGAAAAATTCTTTAAGAAATGTCAAGGTGACTGGTGTATTAAAACAACGAGCCAGAGCAAACAAGGATGACATTCTTTTAATTCTTTTCCTGCTAGGTCATTTTCTCCTTAACACCCAGCTCCGTGTGCCTCCATCTTCTATAACAACCCATCGGGCTACTCAAAGGTCCACACTTTAGGGAAATTGTAAAGTAGGTGAGATTTTTTTAATCAGTTGACTCAGATGCCCCTTCACCTTTTCGCTCCGAGGTGCCAGCTGATGCTCAAAGCTAAAGCTAGAAAATCATGCTGGCAACTTACCCAAGCTATACCTTCTAAGGACAGGTTTTAACGAGAACATAATTCACTAGTGATGGCATCACACACTGGTCACTGGGGAAGAGGCTATGAGATGGAGACATCTGGCTCCTCCGATTATATCTCACCAACAACTGTCTGGTCTGTCTCTCTCCAGGCCCATCAGATGGACAGATTTGCAGTTTGTTTGCTAATTTAGAAATGCCACTATTGGGTTTAGCTATGGAATCTGGTTTTTGTAAAAAAAAAAAAATTCAAAGAAAGTGCCTGTGCATCACATCAGAAAGGCTGATATCTGAATGTTTTGTATTAGGTTGAATCATATACATTTGCCACTATTTGTTTTTTGGCCTATGGTTTAATTTAAATAACCACTTGCTTCCATGACCCAAAGATTAAAAACAACAACAACAATAACACACACACACAAAGGTACAGGTATAGTTGACTGTTGAGGAAGTGTGTTTTCTGGAATAATCCATAAATTCAATTTGTGTATATTGAATGTTATTTCCCTCTCCTGCATAACAAAATCAGACTTGCTTCTTCAGAAAATGATTTGCTTTATAGCCGTTATAAAATCCCAT
>NW_006295887.1:1574890-1576265 GCF_000327345.1 Myotis davidii
TAATATGAAATTAGAATTGATTGATCCATCAAAATAATGAAAGTGTAGTTTAAATGAGTTCATAACTAAAAGAAAAAATATTGAAAATAATAATAATGATGATGTAACAAAAGCCGGTTCATCACCCTTAACAGCAAAGGATATGGGAAAGCGCAAATAAAGCTTTCTACTATTGCATTAACATGGACAATTTAGTTTTACCCCTAAACCCCATCTAGCATGGTAAATTCCTGTTGGTAATTTGAATTTATTAGTTTTAAAGTTCTGTTTGTAATAAATGTGTACATTTGTTTGGCTGTCATTTGTTGTTCAGAAGTTATATCATTAGATGCTTATTCCTATTTTATTTTTGTGCAGGTCTAGGTGATAAAATAATTCCATGAACAATTTTTTGTTCCAAAGGATTGGTACTTTTTTCGGATTTGGTGAGCACTGTTGTGGAATTACAACCCACAACTCACCTCTGGCTTCCACTGCTGGGTCCTGACACTGAGGCAATAGCTGGATTTGGGCAATCAGTGCAACGTGTCACATAAGAGGACAAGGTCATGGCTCCTCCTCCAGCAGTGGTAGACAGGAGCCCACGCCCGGACAGGAGAAGCAGCAAAGCAGGAGCGTGGTAAGACCTCTGGGCCCTGAACTTGGCCAAAGCAGGCTTGCAGCCAACAGCTGCCTTTGCTGACTTGCACCACACATGCAGGCCAGCTTTGTGAGAACTGAGGCCATGCATTCACGTGTTTCAGGCTTCCAGAGTAGGGCAAAGGGGTGCTGTCCCCCATGTGGGCCAATTGAAATCTGTCTGGGATGGAGCCAGAGGTCAGAGATCAGCAGCATTCTAATGTGGCTCCCAGCCTGGCTTCCTGGATGGCACTCCAGCTCCTCTTTTTCTTAGGGACACTAACTGGTTCCTTTTGGGGAAAGATTTCTTTCTCTTGGAAAGGCTTCCAATGCCAGCTGTTGATGGCCACACAGGAGTCACATGGTGGAGCCACAGTCCACGTTCAGCGGGCCATGCCTTTGGCCCATAGTGGATCAGACCAAAACCTCAAGTACAAATTCTGGACACATGCATGCACTAGACCAGGGGTCAGCAAAAGGTAGCCTATGGGCCATATCGAACCCACTGCCTGTGTTTGTAATAAATGTTTACTGGTACACATCGATATCCATTTGTCTTCATTTTGCCTGTGGCTGCTTTCCTGCTACAATCACATAGTTTATTAGATGCTACAGAGGCCTACATATAGCTTGCAAAGCCTAAACGATTTAATCTCCAACCTTTTACAGGAATGGTTTGCTGGCCCCTGCATTACAGGAATAAAACAAAACCCACTTCCAGGAGACCTTGGGAGGGTCCCCCAACAATAGCAGAACA
>NW_006295887.1:1576289-1581215 GCF_000327345.1 Myotis davidii
ATATAAAAGCACTGAGTACTCCCGTATTCCAAATATGTGATAACCAGCTAGTCATGAATGATCGGCGCATCGTTTCCTCGTGGATGGATTCTGTTGAGCATGAAGTTAGTTCTGAGCAGTCAGAAGCTCGTGGAGCCCCCCTTGCTAAATAACTTCAACCTCTGCAAAAGGAATAACAGCATGCGGGTGACCACTTTGCCCTAGAGGTTCTGGGATGTCAACTACAGGACTGATGGCCCAGCTCAAATGCCTCCTGCACTGGAAACTAGCTGTGTGCAGTGGGCGAGTCACTGACGTTCCACTCTGCACCTTGCTTCCTTCTATGTAAGATGAGGATAAGAAAAATGCACATCTCATGGAGTTTTTATGAAGATAAAATGAGCCCTGGCCAGTGTGCTCAGTGATTAGTGTGCTCAGTGATTAGTGTGATCAGTGGTTAGAGCATCAGCTCACACACCAAAGGGTGGTGGGGTGGGTGCAGAAGGCAACCAATCGATGTGTTTCTCTCACATGATATTTCTCTCTCTTTCTTTCTCCCCACTCCCTAAAAAATAATATTAATGGAAAAATATCTTCAGATGAGGATTAACCCGCCCTGTCTCAGACTAAGTGTTCAACAGATACAGGAGGCCTAAGTTGAGGAACCTCCGAAGAGACCGCTAATGCCTTTGTGTGTTTGCTGTGTGCTTGGCCAGGTTTCAAGCTTTACATGTTATATCCCACTTAATGCTCACAGCTGCCCGTGAGATAAGACCTTTGTTCACTCCCACTTTACAGATAGGCTAGTGCAGTGGTTATCAAACCGTGACTCGCAAGCCACGTGCGGCTCTTTGGCCCCTTGAGTGTGGCTCTTCCACAAAATATTACATATGGGCGTGCACGTACAGTATGATTGAAACTTCTTGGCCCCTATGCAGAAGTCGGTTTTCAGAAAGGAGAAAGATGAAACAGGTATACAAGATGAGTGTGGATGGGAGAGTTGGAAGGGGTCGACCTCAGCGAACATATCTCAATCAGATTGAGGACGTTTTTAGCAAAGGCCAGCTTAGGAGTACCCTAATGAAGTTAATAACAATGTACCTACCTATATAGTTTAACTTTAAAAATTTTGGCTCTCAAAAGAAATTTCAATTGTTGTACTGATGTTATTTGGCTCTGTTGACTAATGAGTTTGCCGACCACTGGGCCGCTAGGGCAACAGAAAGATGAAACAACCTGGAGGTTCTAGCCTAAACCTGTCCAGTGTGAACTCACAGAAGTTCCCAGGCCACACTCTCCAATGCCACTCCACACAGTGCCACTCACGAATGCATCTGGGAGAAATGTAGCACCTGGGGATCCTGGGACAGAGGAGGTCTGGAGGAGTGAAACTGGAAAATGCCTCCAGCATAAATTCTCCAACTGGAGTAGCTGGGCTTCACCTGGGCCTGCCTGGCTGCCTGCTTCCCCTGGGCTCAGCACTGCAATGGGTCCATCTAGTGTTCAAAGGCAAGAATTAGGTCTGAAAAGCAGCTAAGCCAGGACCCTCCTAGTCCACGTTATATCCCATTTTGCTGACCACCACCTCGCCTGGTTAAGGATAGACAGGCCGGCCAGATGCTGGCCGTGGGGCTACCTGTCAGTGGACGTGTCCAGAATGTAACTATGGGAGGAGGATGTTTTTTCTGGCCAACTCCTCCTCCCTGGATAGTACTCATCCTTGCAGAGCCTCCCTATCTCAGCTCAAACAGAGGCAGTTTTGCCCCCAAGGGAACATTTGACAATGTCTGTAGCTGGTTGTGGTTGTCACAATTGGGAGATTTTACTGACATCCAGTGGGTAGAGGCCAGAGGTGCTGATGAGCCCCCTCCATTGCACAAAACGGCCCCCATGACCAAGAAAGACGAAGTCCCAGATGTCAATAGTGTCGCCCACAGCTGAGAAACCCCACTGTGCCTTCATCATAAATGGGACTGGCCCATGGTAGGCAGAAGAGGGAGCGAGTCTTACATGCTCAGAGGCTTTGCATATGTTATTCCTTCTTCCTGGACTGCTCTTCCCATCCTCCTTCCTCTTTTACCTCAGCTCATGGGCACCTCTGCAGCAACGCTCATCTGCTCACCTCTGCCTCTCTGTCTCTGTGTCTCCCCATGGAAAGATCGGAGACAAAGATTTCTTTGGGGAAGAAATTTATTTGGGAGGTGATCCCAAGACAAACCTGCAAGGGAATGGAGCAATAGGGCAGGGAGACCAGGTGTGGGTGGGAGCAATGAAGGGTTAGTGAGCAGTCATTATAGCAAGCAGCTGAGGTTTCATCTCTGGTGGAAGGCATGAGGACTCATGTCACGTGTGCTTTGGAACTGCCCCCTATAGCAGGAGGAAACCCCAGTATTTGTCCTCCAGCTCCCACCCCTCATGGGTGGAGGGCTGCTCCTGGGCACTGCCCTCGGCCCCCCAAACCACAGCCAGCCTGTGCACTGACACAGAAGAAACAGAGGCACACCTGGCATTGCCTGGTCTCCATGTTAAAGGGCACCTGAGCTTGCACGTTCTCACCTGGTCCCCCGAAGCTAATGGCTCACTTTTCTCCGCTGAAAGTCTAGAGAGCAGCACCTAGGGGCCTGGCTCAACCCAACCCTGAGCATCTAGGAACTGAGATATCACCATGGAGGAAATTCTGGCCCCTCGCTCTCTGTGGCCACGGGGTTAGTGCCCTGGAAATCTGGAGATCCCAGATCAGATCACCTTGAATATTATTACATCACATCCCCAGCTAGACCAGGCTCAATTGGCTCAGTACAGAAAGCAATATTTTTGTTGAATTTCACATTTTTATATGAGTAGTTAACCTTTTTGAAATCACAAAGGAGATCACAGTAGGAAAATGAAGCCATATGCTGTCCAAGCTGGCTGCCGCATATACAGGCTACCGGAGAGATGGAAGGAGACATCTGGATAAAGGAATGGGAGAAAGAGTATAAAAGAACTTAGTACTCCCGGATTCCAAATATGTGATAACCAGCTAGTCGTGAATGATCGGCGCATCGTTTCCTCATGGATGGATTCTGTTGAGCATGAAGTTAGTTCTGACTTCACAAGCCAGATTCTCAGGAGGCCTGAGCCAACCCTCACCCTGTTCACGGGGGGACTCCTTCAAACTTCCAGCAACACAAACTCACTGTGAACAACATCCATATATGAGTGGCAGAGACAATGTTGTAGAGAGGGAGGTTGATAGCTCTTCATCTTCAGTGACACAGACATGCTTCTGACACATCAGGTAAACAGAGTAGACAATGAGGCAGGCTGGCTGAGGACACAGAAAAGTATACCGATTTCAGGTGGGAGAACGAATTTCCTTGATGTCATTTGCTCGGATTTTTCTCATTTTGTGACAAGTTGACAATCCAATAACAATTTATTAGGCACCTAATGTGGCCCTGGCATCAAGGGCTGATTCCAGGGCCACATTCGGTGCTTAATAAATGGAATCAAATAAGACTAACACATATTTAGCGCATATGCTCCACCTCCCTCCCCTCATCGCCTCTGCACTGCAGGGAACTATGTTTCCCAGGCTCCTTTGCCTTCCCGGTCAGCTCAGCCAATGGGAGGCACTGGCAGAAGGCTGGCTGGTGGGAGAAGGAGAGACCTGTCTCCACCCTCTTCCTGTTTCGCATGGCCTCCCCAGCAGCGGCCACCACACCTGTAACTTCAGTTCGTGCAACAGGCAGTCCTTGCCCCTGTGCCCCTGCTGTGCAGAGCTTGTCCCGGTCAGAGAAGGTGGGCTCTGATTACACCACGTTCTCCCTTTACCTCTCTATCTAGGGGCTGTAATGGCTTCCTGCCATTGTCAATACCTGGATTTTGTCACTGCTGCTTGTTTGATGCCTCAATGTTCCCATCATTTGTGTAACAAATACCCCATATTAACTTCTCTTCACTTGAAATGCCCAGTGTAGTTTCTCTTTTCTTGGAGACCCTGCATACTCTTCCAAATGTATTTCCTATCCCCTCCACTCTCTCAATAGGTTTCTGACTCTCTGGCATCCTTTATGTTCTAAGATGCCTGTTTCTCTCTTACCCCAGGGCCTTTGCACTTGCTTTCCCTCTGAATTAAGTGTTTCCACCATGGCTTTTCCTCTGGGTGGCTCCTTCTTATTCCCCACAATTCAGCTAAAATGTTACCTTCTCAGAGGCCTTGACTGATAATCTCATTAAAGGTACCCATTCATCCCACCTCCACTGCAACTTATTCAGCTTCCTATCACATAACTCTCTTTATTTCTTGCAAGTCATGTATCCCAATCTGTAATGATTTCATTTACTTGTTTGTATAGTTACTTACTATGCCCCCTCTACTACAACCTAAGTGTCATATTCTCAACACTTGGCTCTGTGCCTGGGGCAGAGTGCACATAGAATAAAAATTATTGAATGAATAACAGAACATTTTCAAACAGTTTGAACCCATGACAAAGTCAAAATGAGAGAAGTGTCAAAAGTGGTCTATTTCTTTATCACTTTAGGACAGGGGTCCTCAAACTACGGCCCGCGCGGGCCCCTGCTTTAGGAGGTAAGTCTGGGCAAGAGGCCGTGTTAGAGTTTGTGGATCTTTCTCCTTGGGAAGGAAAGCATCCTCGGTGCCGCTCTTTCTCCTGAGCGGCCCAGGCCTGTGTTACATGGAAGGGAGGCATCACCCTGAGCTGAGTATATGGTGCCGCTGGCCCAAGGTCCTGAGCAGCCGCTGGATGGCAGTGTGTACTGTCCTCTGTCAGTTCTCCAGGGATTACAAGCATCTAACTGCAAAACAAGGAAGTGATTCTTGTCACTTGTTTGCTTGATCAAACCTATAACAGAACAAAATCCTTAGTGCCTGGCCTGTACTCCTCAGCCTGTCCAAGTTCACCTTCAACCAAGAGGGACAGGCTCAGTAAATGTACTTCC
>NW_006295887.1:1583080-1584279 GCF_000327345.1 Myotis davidii
GCATCACCCTGAGCTGAGTACATGGTGCCGCTGGCCCAAGGTCCTGAGCAGCTGCTGGATGGCAGTGTGTACCCTCCTCTGTCAGTTCTCCAGGGGTTACAAGCATCTAACTGCAAAACAAGGAAGTGATTCTTGTCACTTGTTTGCTTGATCAAACCTATAACAGAACAAAATCCTTAGTGCCTGGCCTGTACTCCTCAGCCTGTCCAAGTTCACCTTCAACCAAGAGGGACAGGCTCAGTAAATGTACTTGCCTTTTTCTCTGCCTAGAACCCCCCCACCCCCACCCCAGGAGCTTGCATCCTTGCAGGCAAAGGGTTGTGCGGGGGTGGCGGGAGGGAGGAGTGGATGACAGTGTCCCAGCTTCCAGCTCTCCAGTGGAATAATTCCCCGGTGTGGCCCACCTGGCTTCTCAAACAGCCTTGGGAGGACTGAACCCTGGAAGCACATAGTGGCGACCTGCTCTTTAACACCTGGTTATCTTCTTTCTTCCCTGCCCTGTCTCACTTCCCCGCTCCCTTCACGTTCTCACCTGGTCCCCCGAAGCTAATGGCTCACTTTTCTCAGCTGAAAGTCTAGAGACCAGCATCTAGGGGCCTGGCTCAACCCAACCCTGAGCATCTAGGAGCTGAGATATCACCATGGAGGAAATTCTGGCCCCTCGCTCTCTGTGGCCACGGGGTTAGTGCCCTGGAAATCTGGAGATCCCAGATCAGATCACCTTGAATATTATTACATCACATCCCCAGCTAGACCAGGCTCAATTGGCTCAGTACAGAAAGCAATATTTTTGTTGAATTTCACATTTTCTATGAAGTAGTTAACCTTTTTGAAATCACAAAGGAGATCACAGTAGGAAAATGAAGCCATATGCTGTCCAAGCTGGCTGCCGCATATACAGGCTACCGGAGAGATGGAAGGAGACATCTGGATAAAGGAATGGGAGAAAGAATATAAAAGCACTGAGTACTCCCGTATTCCAAATATGTGATAACCAGCTAGTCATGAATGATCGGCGCATCGTTTCCTCGTGGATGGATTCTGTTGAGCATGAAGTTAGTTCTGACTTCACAAGCCAGATTCTCAGGAGGCCTGAGCCAACCCTCACCCTGTTCACGGGGGGACTCCTTCAAACTTCCAGCAACACAAACTCACTGTGAACAACATCCATATATGAGTGGCAGAGACAATGTTGTATA
>NW_006295887.1:1585806-1587504 GCF_000327345.1 Myotis davidii
GGGGGGATGGATGACAGTGTCCCAGCTTCCAGCTCTCCAGTGGAATAATTCCCCGGTGTGGCCCACCTGGCTTCTCAAACAGCCTTGGGAGGACTGAACCCTGGAAGCACATAGTGGCGACCTGCTCTTTAACACCTGGTTATCTTCTTTCTTCCCTGCCCTGTCTCACTTCCCCGCTCCCTTATTTGTGCTTCTTGAGATGACCTCCTGAATAAACTCGCTCACCGGGAGAAAGAAGCAGGTCAATACCGGGTCCTCTAGAGGAGTGGTTCCTCTAGCGTGCGCGGGCCTGCAGCAGCAGGAGCGGGGAGAGATGTGATCCCCAGGCCCCGCCACAGGGCTGGGCTGGGGATGAGGGGCTGGGGCTGGCTCAGCGCGGGTGCCCTAGCCAGCCCTCCAGGGCTTCAGAGGCTCCCTGCAGTCTGAGAATTGTTCCTGTGAAGCCAGTCTGACAAGATTGGAGGCGCCCTTCACCAGCAGCTTCTCCTACTTCTAACCACTAGGGGGGACTTCACAAGCCAGATTCTCAGGAGGCCTGAGCCAACCCTCACCCTGTTCACGGGGGGACTCCTTCAAACTTCCAGCAACACAAACTCACTGTGAACAACATCCATATATGAGTGGCAGAGACAATGTTGTAGAGAGGGAGGTTGATAGCTCTTCATCTTCAGTGACACAGACATGCTTCTGACACATCAGGTAAACAGAGTAGACAATGAGGCAGGCTGGCTGAGGACACAGAAAAGTATACCGATTTCAGGTGGGAGAACGAATTTCCTTGATGTCATTTGCTCGGATTTTTCTCATTTTGTGACAAGTTGACAATCCAATAACAATTTATTAGGCACCTAATGTGGCCCTGGCATCAAGGGCTGATTCCAGGGCCACATTCGGTGCTTAATAAATGGAATCAAATAAGACTAACACATATTTAGCGCATATGCTCCACCTCCCTCCCCTCATCGCCTCTGCACTGCAGGGAACTATGTTTCCCAGGCTCCTTTGCCTTCCCGGTCAGCTCAGCCAATGGGAGGCACTGGCAGAAGGCTGGCTGGTGGGAGAAGGAGAGACCTGTCTCCACCCTCTTCCTGTTTCGCATGGCCTCCCCAGCAGCGGCCACCACACCTGTAACTTCAGTTCGTGCAACAGGCAGTCCTTGCCCCTGTGCCCCTGCTGTGCAGAGCTTGTCCCGGTCAGAGAAGGTGGGCTCTGATTACACCACGTTCTCCCTTTACCTCTCTATCTAGGGGCTGTAATGGCTTCCTGCCATTGTCAATACCTGGATTTTGTCACTGCTGCTTGTTTGATGCCTCAATGTTCCCATCATTTGTGTAACAAATACCCCATATTAACTTCTCTTCACTTGAAATGCCCAGTGTAGTTTCTCTTTTCTTGGAGACCCTGCATACTCTTCCAAATGTATTTCCTATCCCCTCCACTCTCTCAATAGGTTTCTGACTCTCTGGCATCCTTTATGTTCTAAGATGCCTGTTTCTCTCTTACCCCAGGGCCTTTGCACTTGCTTTCCCTCTGAATTAAGTGTTTCCACCATGGCTTTTCCTCTGGGTGGCTCCTTCTTATTCCCCACAATTCAGCTAAAATGTTACCTTCTCAGAGGCCTTGACTGATAATCTCATTAAAGGTACCCATTCATCCCACCTCCACTGCAACTTATTCAGCTTCCTATCACATAACTCT
>NW_006295887.1:1588216-1589567 GCF_000327345.1 Myotis davidii
GGGGGGATGGATGACAGTGTCCCAGCTTCCAGCTCTCCAGTGGAATAATTCCCCGGTGTGGCCCACCTGGCTTCTCAAACAGCCTTGGGAGGACTGAACCCTGGAAGCACATAGTGGCGACCTGCTCTTTAACACCTGGTTATCTTCTTTCTTCCCTGCCCTGTCTCACTTCCCCGCTCCCTTATTTGTGCTTCTTGAGATGACCTCCTGAATAAACTCGCTCACCGGGAGAAAGAAGCAGGTCAATACCGGGTCCTCTAGAGGAGTGGTTCCTCTAGCGTGCGCGGGCCTGCAGCAGCAGGAGCGGGGAGAGATGTGATCCCCAGGCCCCGCCACAGGGCTGGGCTGGGGATGAGGGGCTGGGGCTGGCTCAGCGCGGGTGCCCTAGCCAGCCCTCCAGGGCTTCAGAGGCTCCCTGCAGTCTGAGAATTGTTCCTGTGAAGCCAGTCTGACAAGATTGGAGGCGCCCTTCACCAGCAGCTTCTCCTACTTCTAACCACTAGGGGGAGGGATCGGGTCTTGCTGATGCAGCAGAATTCCAGGACTTCACCAGTAAAGACAGATACCCTTGTGCTTACCGATTTCTTCATATCAGTGATCCCCGAGGTCCCAAACTAGGCGTTGGGAAGAGCAAGGGCTTTGGAACCAGAGGCAGAGGTGACACACACCTCAACGGTGTGATGGCAGCCCCATCAGTGTCCTGCATGTCACTTGGTCACTTCATCCCGTGCACACTCTTCCCAGTGCTTTCACTCCCAAGGCCAGCACCGTGTCTCTTTTGCAAACCCCATTGGCATGGGTTGCCGGACAGCCCTCATCCAGGGATCGGTGGGTGCAAGGTTTCCTGAGGCCATGGCCAGGATCAATGAGTCACCAGAATAACTCAGGGGACGCAGAAGAGCCATTATATGCAGAGTTACATTTTATCATAGGGCAGCGGGATGGACTGACACCAGCTTTGGGAAAAGGCATGCACGGTGGGTCAGGGGGAGAGCTTCCGGTGTCCTGTCCCAGGGGTGCTGTGTGGACAGCGCTGAGTTCTCCCCATGACGATGGAGGTGACATGGGTGGGGCATTTGCGAAGGAGGCTCACCTGAGCCACGGGGTCCCAGTGTTGAGTAGGTGTCAGTCATATAGACATGGCTGGCTAGCCACATGGCTGACATTAGTCTCCAGCCCCCAGAGGCCAAGCTGATACGGGGTGGCTCAGGTGCCCCCCATAAATCACATTCTCCCCTGGCCTCCCCCTCTGTCCCAGCCCCTTTATCAATGGACTGTAATATGTCTCAAACTGGGAGGCAGGGGGAAGCTCAGCAAGAACACAGGTGAAGGGGAATGATTCCTGTCCTAG
>NW_006295887.1:1591472-1595617 GCF_000327345.1 Myotis davidii
CACCTGAGCCACGGGGTCCCAGTGTTGAGTAGGGGTCAGTCATATAGACATGGCTGGCTAGCCACATGGCTGACATTAGTCTCCAGCCCCCAGAGGCCAAGCTGATATGGGGTGTCTCAGGTGCCCCCCATAAATCACATTCTCCCCTGGCCTCCCCCTCTCTCCCAGCCCCTTTATCAATGGACTGTAGTGTGTCTCAACCTGGGAGGCAGGGGGAAGCTCAGCAAGAACACAGGTGAGGGGGAACGATGCCTGTCCTAGACGGTCCCTAGCTAGCTCTGTGGGCATGGGACCATTTTCTCTTTGGGGCTACAGTTAAACCATCTCATTTCCAGGCTGATAGAGACTCTGGGCTTCCACAACAAGGTGCCATTGGAGAGCTAGTGAATGTCTGTGAACGCTCCGTGGCTGGGGCTGGGGTTCGTCTCTGCTTGGAATATTCTCTTGTTCCCAGAGCAGGGAGTGAAGCCCTAGCATAATAGGACCACAATCCATCTTCGGGGACACAGTGAACCTCGGTGTTTGACACAGGCAGCTACAGACCTGGCTGATTCGCACACACAGGCACAGAAGCTACGGCTCGGTGCCAGTGGGGTCTGCACGAGCCACCCAGTAGCTAGGTGGGGTTGGGATGGCGCAGCCAGCTCTGAAGAAAGCTCACATAGCCCTGAGGGCTCGTTATTCTGCTGTCAGAGAGGATAAGAAGCTCCCAAAGTTTAACATTTTAGCATCCCCGATGACCAGCCCAGTCACCCTACCCGAGGAGCTGGAAGGCCGTGGAGAAGAGCTATGCGCAGACCAGTGCTAACACATTTTCTTACTTTTCCACCTGCTTTCCTATCAGCTAGATCTGTGACACTTACTAACATGTCAGCGAAAACTTCATAGAGCATGGTTAGCCAACCCTGCTGGGGGGCTCCCCGAACTGGACACTGTCTAGGCCAGTGATGGCGAACCCATGACATGCGTGTCAGAGGTGACACGTGAACTCATTTTTTTGGTTGATTTTTCTTTGTTAAATGGCATTTAAATATATAAAATAAATATCAAAAACAGAAGTCTTTGTTTTACTATGGTTGCAAATATCAAAAAAATTCTACATGTGACACGGCACCAGAGTTAAGTTAGGGTTTTTCAAAATGCTGACACGCCGAGCTCAAAAGGTTCGCCATCACTGGTCTAGGCAGTCAGTCCTGCCCCAGGTTAAAGGTAAGCCTGCCGTTTGCTTAAGGTAAAGAATAGTCATTCGGGTTATCTATGCCAGTAAAGTGACATGTATAAACGCAGGTGGAAGAGAAATCAGTTTAATGCAGGATGTTCTTACAGCTCCGCTCTGAACTAGCTGCAATGAGGCAGCACGGGCAGCAGAGGGCAGCAGAGGATGATGTTTCGTGGTTTATTGCGGACGGGCCAAGGCTTCCCCCCACCCCCTTCAGAGAAACCTGTAGAGCTCAAGGCAGGGGGTGAGCCTAGCTCCTCCAACATGAACTTTGAGTTGTAGAGTCTCTGGCGACCCCAGTTCAGGCTGGCGGAGAAGCTTGCTTGTGCACAGCCTCTGACTCCCGCTCAGCGGCTCAGTGATAAGTGACAGCTGTTCCGCTTTCTCCATTCACTTGTCCAGGGGGTCGGGCAGCCCAACCAGCGCAGAAAGGCTCCCCTGTCCCTCCCACACCTGGGGAGCAGCTCCGGTCCTCAGGTAGCCACTTGTTTTTGAAAATGAAGAATCATATCTTCCAATTCCCCGACCCCTAGATGCTCACCTGGAGCTCCGAGTCCTGCAACGCATGCATCTTGGGCATGGCTACCTCTCTGGGTGGCTGAGTTGAGTTATATTAACCTTGTCTCTTCCTGGCCCTCATCAGTGTTGAGATGAGCCTGTGGAAGTAGAGAAAAGGGAGGCCAGGAGAGAGGAGGGGTGCTCAGCAGCCTACCAAGAGAGCGAGTAAGGATTTGACAACCATTTGATTTTCCCCCTTCAGTTTCACTGAGTTATAACTGACAAGTAACACTGCATATATTTAAAGTGTACAGCATGAGGATTTGATAGACATATACACTGAAATGATTAATCGAGTTAATTCATGCATCTATTTTCTCACATCTCACAGTTACCATTTTTTTTAGTAGAAAGACAGTATTTCTCTTAGCAAAAGTGTAGACAATAGTGTTGTTAACTGTAATCCCTATACTGTACGTTAGATCTCTAGAACTTTTAACTGAAAGTTTGTACCTTTTGACCAATATCACTCCATTTCCCCCACCTGCCAGCTCCTAGGGCAGTGGTCGGCAAACTCATTAGTCAACAGAGTCAAATATCAACAGTACAACGATTGAAATTTCTTTTGAGAGCCAAATTTTTTAAACTTAAACTATATAGGTAGGTACATTGTTCTTAACTTAATTAGGGTACCCCTAAGGCTTAGGAAGAGCCACACTCAAGGAGCCAAAGAGCTGCATGTGGCTCGCGAGCTGCAGATTGCCAACTGTGGTCCTAGGGGACCACCTTTCTACTCTGTTTATATGGAGCTGGCTTCCCCAAGCCCCTCATTAGATTCCACAGGAGTGAGGTCCTACAGTGCTTGTCTTTCTCTGCCCGGCTTATTTCACTTGGTGTGATTTCTCCAGGTTCGTCCGCACTACCGCAAATGGCAATTTCCTTCTTGTGTGCCTGAATGATATTCCACCATGTCAATGTCCCACATTTTCCTTATCCAGTCATCTGGACACGGAGACTGTTTCCTTATCGTGGGTGTTGTGAATAGAGCCTTTATTGTCTTTTGTTTCTAAAGACGCCTCTGCCTTGAGCTCTGGGTATTAACATTCCTCAATGATCCCCAGAGTGACGGGAGGGCCATCAGCGCCCTGGTTCCTTACAGCACCTCCAACTAACCCAGCATTTTCTTCTCCGTTCCAGACTTCCTGTTTTCATCCAGGCTGTTGCCACTTCCCGCAGTCTGTCAGCCTTCCTCTCCTGGAAGGAGGGTCTGCCTCATGACCCTCTTATACTGGCTGAGCCTCCACCTGAGGCTTTCCCATCCCTCCCAGCCCTCCCAGGTACCAAGGCCACCCTGTGCCCAGGCTGCGAGAAGATATGCCCGAAACTCGTTGGCTCAGAGTAAAGTCATTTTGAGGCTGGTCTTGGTGCCCAGGAAGTGGTGGGCATATCTGGTTCCCTGGGTTGAATGCTCTGTCCTGCACCCCTGGTCCCTCCTAACCCCACTCTTGCACAGGGTACCAGCCATCATTGGCTCCTTCCACCCAGGCTATGTCTCTGCATGCCTGGGCCAGGAGCTGTTCTGCTTCCCCAGGTTGTCATTTACAGAACTGAAGTGGCTGCCAGCTACTTCCTGGGGAGCTCCAAGCATTCCTTGGTTCAATGCCTGCTCAACACAGGTCAGACTTGGGGGTGGGCCACCAATCCAAGGAGAAGGGTGCCAGTGGAGCTGAGGGGGTTCTAACCCAGTCACCCTGCAGCTTCAACCCAGAAGAGTGAGGCTGCACAATGAGTTCCTGTCCCTGACAGCAACAGTGGTCTCTCCTTTTTGTGCAAAATAATTCTGAATTCGTCTCTGGGATGCCCTGTCGTCTGTCACTGAAGCAAATTAATTCTTGAGTTAAATAGTTCAGTTTAACTTTCCATGTTTGATCCCCTTATGCCACATCTTTCCCCAAGGCTTTTGCACATAAGCTCTCCTGAGATGTCACTCTGCGGGTTCTGTGTCATCACTGCAGCTCCAGGACTGTCTGGGCTCCTCCAATAAATCCTGATCTGTCTGATGCTCACTCCCTCCCGAACAGCAGGGGCCATCAATGCTGGGCCCAGAGGGCACCTGGAATACAGAGCCACTGACCTGCTTACAGATATGAAGCTCCTCCTCACATCTCTCCTTACATAGCTCAAAGCTCTTGGTCAATCCCTGTAAGCATGGTCTTACTCTTCTTCTAACTTGACAAACCACAGCCCTGGTTAAATCTAACTCTGCCTATTCCATGCTGGTCTCTTTTGAAGATAAACATGACTGTAGAAAAACACCTGCCATGATGACGGGTCTGTCTTTAAATTCAGGGCCATGAACCCCTGTGGCCTGGCAATCACATTGTATGTTTCTATTTCAATCTCTTCTAAATGGCCATATCACAGCCTC
>NW_006295887.1:1598244-1599195 GCF_000327345.1 Myotis davidii
GAAGATATGCCCGAAGCTCGTTGGCTCAGAGTAAAGTCATTTTGAGGGTGGTCTTGGTGCCCAGGAAGGGGTGGGCATATCTGGTTCCCTGGGTTGAATGCTCTGTCCTGCACCCCAGGTCCCTCCTAACCTAGTTCTTGCATAGGGTACCAGCCATCACTGGCTCCTTCCACCCAGGCTATGTCTCTGCATGCCTGGGCCAGGAGCTGTTCTGCTTGCCCAGGTTGTCAATTACAGAACTGAAGTGGCTGCCAGCTACTTGCTGGGGAGCTCCAAGCATTCCTTGGTTCAATGCCTGCTCAACACAGGTCAGACTTGGGGGTGGGCCACTGATCCAAGGAGACGGGTGCCAGTGGAACTGAGGGGGTTCTAACCCAGTCACCCTGCAGTTTCAACCCAGAAGAGTGAGGTTGCACAATGAGTTCCTGTCCCTGACAGCAACAGTGGTCTCTCCTTTTTGTGCAAAATAATTCTGAATTCGTCTCTGGGATGCCCTGTCGTCTGTCACTGAAGCAAATTAATTCTTGAGTTAAATAGTTCAGTTTAACTTTCCATGTTTGATCCCCTTATGCCACATCTTTCCCCAAGGCTTTTGCACATAAGCTCTCCTGAGATGTCACTCTGCGGGTTCTGTGTCATCACTGCAGCTCCAGGACTGTCTGGGCTCCTCCAATAAATCCTGATCTGTCTGATGCTCACTCCCTCCTGAACAGCAGGGGCCATTGTTGTGCCCAGATTTCAAGATTCCCAAGAGCCCACCAGGGAGTCAGCGAGTCCGATGCAAAAGCAGAGTCATTTATTTCAAACCTAGGTCTGGCTCCCCTGACCCCCTTACTGGCATAGCAGCAGGTGGCAGAGAGACCGAAGCCTGATGGGACAGGGGGTTTTATAGGGGGTTGGAGTGAGGGCAAGAGAGGGGACTGTGGGCCCCGCCAATTGGCCAGGCGCACG
>NW_006295887.1:1599537-1599926 GCF_000327345.1 Myotis davidii
TGGTCAGGCTGTGCTTCATGGGGCCTGGCGGCCGGCCCACGTAGGCCCCGCGACGACTCGCCCTTTCAGCCATCAATGCTGGGCCCAGAAGGCACCTGGAATACAGAGCCACTGACTTGCTTACAGATATGGAGCTCCTCCTCACATCTCTCCTTACTTAGCTCAAAGCTCTTGGTCAATCACTGTAAGCATGGTCTTACTCTCCTTCTAACTTGACAAACCGCAGCCCTGGTTAAATCTAACTCTGCCTATTCCATGCTTGTCTCTTTTGAAGATAAACATGACTGTAGAAAAACACCTGGGATGATGACAGATCTGTCTTTAAATTCAGGGCCATGAACCCCTGTGGCCTGGCAATCACATTGTATGTCTCTATTTCAATTTCTTCT
>NW_006295887.1:1600507-1613743 GCF_000327345.1 Myotis davidii
AATATCACATATTAAATGGTCTAATGATTTTTTATAGAGAGGAACGGGGAGGGATAGAGAGTTAGAAACATCAATGGGAGAGAAACATCGATCAGCTGCCTCCTACACTGGGGATGTGCCTACAACCAAGGTACATGCCCTTGACCGGAATCAAACCTGGATCTTTTCAGTCTGCAGGCCGACGCTCTATCCACTGAGCCAAACTGGTTAGGGCTCATTTATATCTTTTAAGCCAAACCTTCACCGCAAACTCCAGGCTCATATATCCAATTGCCTACCCAATATTTCCACTTAGACTTCTAAAGGACATTGCCAGCTCATTGTGGCTGAAGCAGAACTCTTATTTTTTTCCCCGTCTGAATCCACTCCATCTGCCACATTCCCCGTCCTGGTTAATAGCTCAAGCAAGACCTTATCCTTGGTTCTTCTTTTTCTCTCACATCCCACAGTTAATGTGTCATAAACCCTAGTGGCTCTATTTCAGAATACATCCAGAAGCTGGCCAGTCCTTACTATCTGTTCTGCTACTATGCTGGTCCAAACACCATCACCTAGTGCCTTCCTCATTGGTTTCTGGCCTCTGTCTCTACTTTCTTGACATTATAGCCAGAGTAAATAATTATTTCTGGCCTCTGTCTCTACTTTCTCATAATCTATTCTTGACATTATAGCCAGAGTAAATAATTATTTTCTAAAACTTAAGTCACCAGCATCGCTTCTTTGCTAACAACCTTTAATTCCTCCATATGATTTAGAATAAAAGGTAAGTCCTTGCCACAGTTGCAGGACTACTATTCTGGGTTCTGTATATCTTGAGGGCAGGACTCTCGCTTGCCCATTGTGTGATGGCTGCACTGGTCTCTGTGTTCTCTGAAACATGCAGTCATCTCCCTGCTTAAGGCCTTGGCATGAGCTGGTCCCTCTTTCCAGAACACTCCTTCCCCATTTATTAGCCTGGCTCATGCCTTCACTTTCATCACATCTTCGTTCAAATGTCACCTTCTCATTGAAGTGACTTCATCACTTCGTTTAATTCTGCAACTATGCTGCCCCTTCTACCCTGACCCAAATCTTCTCTGCTCTTTACCATTTTCTAGATCATTCACTTGCTCATTATATCTCTCTTGCTTGTCTCTAAATACTAAAATATAAGCTGAATGAAGGTCAGGACCTGGTTTTGTTCGCTGATGTCTCCAAGGACCTACAACAGTGTCAGCACATGTAAATACTTGATAAATATCTGTTAAATATTGATTGAATTTCTTAATTCCCCTTCCAATATTTTGTGGATTTCCCCCCTTATCTTTCATAGAATTTTCCACTCTTCATTTTTATCTGATTTGACCTGAACAAAAGTATTACAATGAAGAGGAAGATAATGCCATTTTAATGGCTTTGGGTCATGGACAATATTTCATCTTTTAAATCATCATGCCAACGAGACAGGGTTTAAGACCATTGATGACAAGGTCCCACCTTCCCTGGACCAAGATGTCACCAATGCCACCTTCCCAGGGTGGCAAGAGTTTGTACTTCTGTTCCCATAAGGTGACCTGTGTACACTGATTGTCCAGCCCTCTCTCCTCCTTTTGAACAACAGAACAGGTTTGGTCAGTCTCTTCCACACCATGACTCTGTGACAGCCACATTGTTGAACACCAATCTGATTACTTCTAGGTGTTAGGTTTATTGGCTCAGTCTCCTCCCTCTCTCTATGTTCCACTTGATTATTAATGGGAATGGGTTGTGTTTCTAGGTCTGGGTCATACATGACTCTAAATGTTTCCCAACTTCATTTGTTTAGTGCAGGGGGAGCATTAAATGGCTCAGCTTGTGGCTCACAGGTGAGACCACCTCTGCTTCACCAGGACCCACTGATGCACTACGTGCGCCTGTACCTGCCCCATGAGGCTCTGAGCAACCTCGAGACAAGATTCTTGGAGGCATTTCTGTGGCTCCTCCCCTAGAATTTATGTGAAGTGACACTATCACATAATGAACTTTTAGTGGTCAATTTAGCAGCTATGGTGTCACCAATGTTTTAATATAAAATATACACAATTATGAAAACAATGTCCTGCCATTGTGCTAACATGACCTCTCTGCTTGTTCTTGCTGGATTTCTCTCTTTTAATCTTATAAGTTAAGGGGTGCAGTCTTGTCTCACTGGTAGAAGGAATTCAGAGCCCTCCCAAACTTCAATAGCCATGTAATTTACCCATGCGCAGGGCATATCCCGGAGGCTTGAGGTCAACGGTATTTTAAGTATTTTCTCTCTGTGGTGAAGACTGAACCCCAAAGTGTCCAGACAAAGACAAAGTAAGAGCAACTGCAGGAAGAGGCTCTCTGTGCTCTGCCTCTGTGCAGGGTACAGTGGGAAAGTGAGACCCCTGCTCCCTGCAGGCACCTCTGATAGGTACATTAGTTCATGTGTGTGTGTGACTGTGTATTTGCATGTGTGTGTGCATATGCATGTGTGTATTCAGGTATTTGAAGAGAGCAAAGGGATAATTACACCCGTGGAGCTGGGCATGGTCCCCTGCTTTTTGGGAAAGACTACTGCTTGAGACAATGTGGTAGGGTAGGGGTGAGGGGTGCTGGCATAGCAGCTGCTTTGAATAATGCCACGATGATTAATATGCTTGTCAAAGTAAAAGAGAGATGGGAATGACCCCGCAGTGCAGGGAGTGAGATGGGATTGGCCATGGCATCTAGCCTCAGATTCATCGCTAGCATTCTCATCTTCTGTGTCTGGTTCCAGATACAATGGAATGATAATGGAAGAGAAAAGTATATAGATCTGTCTGTCTTGTTCTTTCTATTCCCAGCCAGGCTCAGAGCCAGCTGTGCTCAGCTGGCATTCATTCCCAAGGGGGTTGGAGCCTGGTTTCTGTCGCAGAGAACATTGTCCAAAGGCCTCAGCAGTGTGCAGCTGAGCAGAGGAGCTTTGCTGGCTCTATGGAGAAACGCACCAGACCAAAGTAGTTTCCCACCTGGAAACCAGCTGGTGGGGACATCAGCAGCACCATTTGGCTTTACCTTGGAGCACAGCAAGGCAGCAGGTGGGGGGAGGGGCGCTGCCAGTATGCCCCAGGTGGGCAGGACCCATCCTCCTTCCCAAGCCACACAGTCCCCTCTCTGATGGGCTCTCTGCCCAAAGCCCTTCCAGGGAATAGAGGGCCCCTCAAAGCCTCTGCTGGATGTACTGAGCAGACCTCCACCCCCCACCCCCACCCCCAGCACTGCCAGATGGCTCCTCCTGCAGTCACAGACTGGATTCCACTTCCCAGGCTGATTTTGAAACAATAGGATCATTTTTTTCCTCTGGGCTGGTGCAGTCCGAGTCTCCCAGATGGACCAAATCCCCACTGATTCCCACCACCCCATCCTCCTATGTGGACTCCCCTTCCTGTCTCTGCTGCCATAGATTGGGGATCCCTCTGTGGGGCTGAGATCCCACACTCCCAGGGAAGGGGCTCCGCCACGGCAATATCCCTCCAGCTTCCCAGCCGCCACACCTGTGCGAGGGGGCTTACCCTCTCGCGTCTCCTCTGTCTTTCTCCATGCTCCTGTGTAGACTAGTAAAAGTTCAGATCAACTCACTTCAATGGGGTTTTAAAGTTGATCGCTCTGCAATTTAGCAGCAGTGGGGCTGGGGCTGGGGCTGGGAGCAAGCGGATGGAGTTTCCAGCCGTCTTGCAATCATCTGATCTGCCCTTTCTTTTCTTGTAACATCTTTGTTTGGCTTTGACATTAGGGTAACGGTGGCCTCACGGAATGAGGAAGAGCTATTTCTTCCGATTTTATCTTCCAAAAAGAAAATAGCAAAATATCTTCCTCAAATGTTTGTTAGAATTCACCAGTGATCCCATGAGGCCTAATGTTCCTGCTAAAGATGCATACCCTGCATTTAATCACGAGAGAACATTAGACTAAGACAAATTAAGGAATATTCTGTAGCCCGGACTCTTCAAAATGTCAGAGTCATAAAAGTCAAGGAGAGAGCAAGGGACTCTTCTGGCTTGTAGGCAACGAAAGATACATGCTGACTAAACACAACGTGTGATTCTGAACTAAAACCCGTTTCTAGAAAAGGCATTAGTGGGATAACCGATGACGCCTAAATGGAGTTTGAGGGCTAGATGGGGTAAGGCATCCATGTCACTTTCCCGATTGTGAGGATTTTATTGTGGTTGGGTAGGGGAATGTCCTTCTTTGTAGGCAAGACACATTTCCATATTCCGAGTGATGAGTATACATGTCAGCAACTTACTCTTAAATGCTTTCAGGGGTAAAACAAGTTCTTTGGACAGTACTTAGAAGTTTGAAATGTCTTCAAAATGGAATGTTCAATGCCCCAATTACTAGTAAAATGGAAAGTTATATTAATACCCCACTTATAAATAAGGAAATTCCTCTGAAAAACTCACTCTCTATACTTGTTAATGTAGTAAACACTAATTCATCCTCATAGTCATATATTTTCCTCTGGAGGAAAATATTCTCCAAAACATCACAGAGGACACAGTCCTGGGACCGAGCTTAGTAATGCCAAAGCTCTCCTAAGCAGAGGAAGAAGCAAAAACGAATCCCAAGTTTGGAACTTGAATGCATGTCAAGGAGAAGATGAAAAAGGTTGCATTGCCCAAGGAAGACCTCCTTTTCTTTGTCACTTCAGTCTAAACGCAGAACCCCTGATTCTTTCCAAAACTTTACAAACTAAATTACTCTCATTGTATTTCCATATTTAGCATATAAAATGGAAATTTTTAAAAAAAAGCATTTTTCCATAGTACCAAGCTATCTGCCAACTATCACGGCCCTATAAAATGGAAACCAAAAAAAAAGGCATTTTTACATAGTACCAAGCTATCTGCCAACTATCACGGCCAAAAACAACATAGGTTCTCGAGATTATGGGGACAAAAGTAGGGGGTCAGACAGCCACCAAGGGTTCATGGGGCCTCAGCTAAAGGAAAGGGGAAGGGATTCTAAAAAAACATGGACCTTGAAATTAAGCTGCTCTAGAATAAGAGAAATACTAAAACCCAGACACAATTAAACAGGCTAAAGAATGGGAAGAATATAAAGGAATAAATAAAAATGTGCATTTCTGTGAAACAACTAGAAAACTATCCAACACTTGTATAAATATGGCTGATTTGGAAAAATAATAATGGAGAACATAAAAGATGTAAACACCTTTTGTAAGTTCTTCCAGGAGAAAGGAAGTCACCTTAAGACTGCTAGAATCTCTTGGCTGTAAGGCCATAGGGAGTTTCAGTTCTTTGAGAGGGTGTTGGGCTGCCATGCTTGCACTCCTCCTATCTGCCTCCAGGACTGCTGGCCCTCTGCTGTCTTACCTCATCCCACACTCTCCCTTTCCACTGACTTTCCCATGTCCAATAGCCCATTTTTAGGCTTCATGAATGAGAAGCATGAAGGTCAGATGCACATTCCTTAATTTGATATAATCAAAGACACACCCTCCCCAAACCTAAAATATTTGACACAGTCTGCAGGCTATGCTCTGTTGATTCTGGAAACTACACCAAGCACAGCTTTAAGACATTTCTTCTCTATCTAGGGTCACTATTTGGTTTGTTCATATTTTACCCTGAAGCTGTTGGGCTGATTTCTGAGCTCTGTAACCTTGGCTGGGATGATTCATATCTCAAGTATTTTTTTCTTTTTTATACATTTCTTAAGTTACATTCTTCAAGGAATGTGTCCATATCCTCTGACTTGTGAAATTTATTGGCATAACATTGCCCACAATATTGCCTGATGATTCTTTTGCTGTTGCAGAATCTACATCGTTGCTCCCTCTTTCGTTCCTGATGTTGGAAATGAGAGTTGCTCCTTTTCTCTTGATCAGTCCAGCTAAGGATTTATCCTGCACATTTGAAATCCATGCTTAGCTCAGATCCTCTCTTAACCTTTCTTCTTGTCCTGACACGAAAGCTGGTCAGCAGCTGGTGACTTTACAGGACTGGGTGAGCTCAGAGTTAGATGAGGAGGTGAAGGTGCAGGCGAGGTCACAGGCAGGGTCTGTGGAAGGTAGGGAGGTTGGTGGGGAGACTGATAAGGAAGGAGTTTCGTGACTCAGAGGCTGGGTGGGTGCAGAACAGAAGTGCAAAGTAGCCAGGGCTACCCACCCTTCCTCTGTTATTACAGTGATACTTCCTGGTAATGTATTGTTAAAGGGCCATTTCCCAGGACATTCTGCTGAGGCCTGAGGAACTGACCACTTGTGCTTTACATTAAACTCACAGGAACCTTAAGACGTCCAACTATATATAGTGTGTGTGTCCTTATAATATGGAAAGGAAGGAAGAGACACAGGACTTAAAACTCCAGAGAGGGAGAAAGGGCTCCATTTAGAAACCTCTGTTTATGTTAATCATAGTCACCTCTGGTATGTTTGACTAGTGGGTAATTTGTAGTTTTCAATTTCCCACAGTGGCATAAATTATTAATTATTTAATAAGAACAATTTACATGTTATTACTATGTATGCTGCAGTTTGGTGAACTAGAAAGTGCTCCAAACAGCAAATTCTATTAAAATGAGTTGTCAATAATAAAAATAAATGAAATTATAAAAAATGTAAGACTTAGCTTAAGACCAATAAAAGGTAAAATGTGAAAGCCTAAAACAAAGAAGGGGGAAACTAAGATGGCAATCAAGAACCTCCCTTTGGCCTTAGATCAGACCCTGGATAGAAGTTGGTCAATTACTCTCAGGCACAAGCAGCGATTTTTAAGAGTTCACTCTTGTTTGTAATTGTCACCGCTCACTTGTTTGGTGGGGTATAGATCTTCTACAGAGATACACAGTGGGACACAGACAATTTGTTTTGCCTTCAGCAAAATCCTGAGTAGATAGAAGAGCCAAGTGGAAAGTCCGCCTAAAGTGATTCTCAAAACTCTCAAGCTCCTCCAGGTCAGCAGTGTGGAAGTGGAGGATGGGCCAGCCTCACTAGCACCTATGTTCTCCGTTCAGCCAGTTGCTTTTTAAGAATCCTTTGCTCCTGGTCCTTGAACGGAAGCCTGGTCTGTCTCACGCTTTGTAAGACAAGATCTTCAAAGTGGAGACAAGCCTGAAAGAGACTTGTATTCAGATCTGATCTGACGCGTTCACATTTAACACACACCCAGAGCACATGACACCATCACTTGGGACACTTCACCGAGTGCGGTGGTTCTTAGTCCTTTTAAGGCTCTGAGCCCCTTTGGGCACTAATGGCGCCCTGGGTCCTTGCATCATAAGCAGACACACCCAAACACACAACACCCAGGCTGCTCACCGATGCATCGAGCCCAAGGGTGGGTCCTGGTTCAGAGCATCTGCTCCCAGGGACACACTTCCGGTGGTCTCCCCAAACAGGGTCTAAGGAGGATTTGAGAGGAGCAACCAGGTGCTGCTAATTCACTGCTCTGTGCTCACCTATGTTCAGGGTAAAGTCTGTTTTACATTTTATTCCAGGCCCTTTCAGAGCCTCCCATAATATATTCACATTTATGGGGGATCTTATCTCTGTTATTTGCCAAACACCTTTCCTCTGGTCGGGGAGTACAGTCTATGCGCATCTCCCATGAGGGCCTGTCGCTTCCTGGCTCAGAGCAGACGCCATGAAAACATCTTCATCTGGAAAAAGCATAGCGCAGAGATGCCCAGGGGAGTGGGGGCGATGGGGCCAGCAAGCTAATAATATCCTGCTACCTTCTGTTCAAGGACAAGGGAAACCAGGGTGGAGACTGATGAGCCAAGGCTAATGGCTAATAATTCTGGGGCAGCCCCTGGGAGGAAGACAGCCCCAGGGCGCCGGGAGGATGATCCTGCCAGGCTCCAGGAGCACACTGAGGCAAGGGGCACGGTCTCTGTTTGTTCCTGGCCCTGTGGGTGATCAGATGTGCTAGAGAGGGACAGGCAGTTCCAGAATTTGACATACCCACCTCACAACTCCCAGCACCATGAGGCAAAAACAGGCTTCGTTATAAAATCCAATTTCATTTAACATTTTTATTTTTTCACTTGGCACTTCCCTCAAGCCAGGTTCTTTTAAAAGTACAATTCTTAATTATGGAATTTTCTTTACAAACACAAAAGTACAGAGAACAGTACAATAAATCCCTCACACCCATTGTCATTGTGGTCCCACAGCCTGTGCCCTCTGTACCAATCTCTCCTCCCAGGCCCCGTTTGGTTATTTTGAAGCAAAGCCCAAAAATCATATCAGATCAACCTTCATTGGTGAAATGTCTTCAACTATGAAATGTCTGGATAGTAGGGTTGGTGTAATAGAACTTTTGAAAATACTCCCATACAATTTTCCAAATTGTTTGAATTCCAATTGACCCACATCCTTATCAACACTTGGTATTTATTTAATTTTAACCCACTTTTCATGTGTAGCAGTATCTCATTATGGCTTTAATTTATGTTTTCCAGGTGGTTGATGATTTTGATCATCTTTACATTTACCTGGTGACCAATGATATTAAGCAACATTATTAGCTATTTAGATATATTAGTTTGTGAAGTACCTTTTCAGATCTTTTACTTATTTTTAAAAGTTAGGGTGTTTGTTTCTGAAGAATTTCTATATGTATACCATTTTTCCCCTCCAAACTGTCATGAGAAAAACAATTCATCCACATAAAGTAGAACGGAGTAGGTTAGGATCCTGGCCTCTAGGATCAAATAAACTCTTTGCTGCTCCACCTGACAGTCTAAGAGTGAAAGAACAGAGATTAAACACAGTGAAAATGCTAAAAATTTTAGAGGATTTAGTAAAGGTGGGATGAAGCACTGGGTCCCTTATTGCTTTACAAAGGAAAGGCATTGCTTCGGGGAAAAAATGAACACAGAAATAATAAAACAAAATGACTTAGTGACTTACGTGAATGGTAGAAAAATTGATGATTATTAGAAAGATACTAAATCAATGGAAAGTAATAGACAGGAAATAAAAAGAGTAAAGATTTAAAGAGGAATGTCATGGCTTCTATGTAAAACTATTTCCTAAAAAATACCACATATTCTTTCTATGCCTTAATGGGGCTCTTCAATACGTGGCACAAAATAGTCTGAGTTTATCCAGGGGTTTCTATATATTTAGAGAAGTCCTCATGATTCCCTGTAATGATGGCTTTTTTGTGTATAGATTGCAAGTGATTGAATCCTTGAGTTTACTGCCTTATCAGCCCACTCCCATGCATTCTGTACTCTGCCCCTGCCTCCCCTGAGTCTGACAGCCTGGCTGAGGGCTGGTCCTGCTGGGTGTGGAACTTCCTGTCCTGGGAGCCTTGCCTTTCCTGAAGGAAAAGTGAGGCTGTCCCCAGGGGAAGGAAGAGGCTGTCAGAGTGAGTGGCTTGCCAACTCCCAGGGACATCCATGTGAGAGACCCAGCTTGGGAGCCTCCCGGAAAGCTTCTGATGGGTGGGGCCACCATGATATTGCAGCCACAGCTGTCACACGTGGGTGCTAGCCACAACTTGGTCCTGTCTCCAGCAGCCATTTTTCAGGTATGGTTGAGTGGGGGGTGGGGAGGTGGGGGGGCTTATGAGCAGCTCAGGGCTGCCTGGGGCTTGGCTATGCAGCTCAAAAGGCACCCGCCCCCACCTTGCCTAAGGTGGGCTCTTGGGAGCTGTTTGCAGAGTGTGCAGGGAAGACACGTGGTTGAGAAAGGAGAAAGGGTTCAGGTCATGAAAAGAAAGTTGCTAGAATAGGGAGAGAGTCCAGAGTGGTGTGCCATAAGCACCAATCCTTGCACCAGGGCAGAACTGGCCTTGCTAGGGGGTGAGAGCTAGAGGGTGGAGGTAGGCCCAGGGCTGCTTCAGTGAGATTTGCTGGAATGGAATACAGGGGTGCTGGGTAGGGCCTGGCCTCTAGGATCAGATAGAATCTTTGCTGCTCCACCTGACCCTCAGCTGTTGAATCTCTCTTCAGTTCAGCCTCCTTTAGTGATATACTCATAAGCCCAGTCAATGCAGGGTGACTGCTGGTAGCACATACACATGTGTCTGGCTCAGAGAAGGTGCTCGGCACATAGGAGACGCTGCTGATCACCCAGTCAATCAAGCAGCAGCTAGAGAAGGACCCAAGGTGCCTTTCCTACGGTGGATTTTCTATTATAGGGAAGCCTCACAGGCCTGACATCCCTGAAATACGTCATGTCCAGCTACTGAGAGAACACTCATCCACCTTTCTTTTCAGCTGGCCAGATGCATCAGAGTGCGAGGCCAGGGCCGGTAGGTTCGTTCTGGAGCTGGGTGCTGGCCTGGCAAAGGCACTGGAACGAAATGGACCTGTCTGGGATTTCATGTCAACAAAGGCAAGTAGATAAACAACTGCTGGGGGTCTTGTCCAGCGTCTAGAACGGTTCAGGAATCTAGAGAAGGGCTGTGTGTAAATTATTAAAGAGTCCTGAGACAAAGTATGATTTTGGAAGGCATTTTGGGGAGCCAGAGAAGACGTAGCTAAAGGAACCAAGTTCTCCTGTCTCTCTGGACCCCTTGCTTTTTATTAACACAAATTGTCCTAAAGCAAGGTAGATATACATATCAAAGGCCAGGTTTAGTAAACAGAGGTATTGTTGGATTGGAGGAACTGCCTTCGGCTGTTCAGGTGTTTGGCCAGCAAGAGGCAATAACATGCAGATTGAAATGCCCTCAGCTGCCTGGCAGCAAGCAATCATTTATGTCCTTTTCAGGTTTGGGGAAGTGCCCTTAGCCATTTCCAACAGGCAATAATATGTGTTTTCTAGCCCTTGCTGAAGGCTCAAGGTCCACCAACCTTTTGATGAACTTCTTGCATTTATGGCCTGCTGGAATTAGCTTCCTGCAAACAACTAATGGTTAAAACCAATGAGTCACTTTATCTTTTTAAAAAATTCTGTCAATTCCGTAGGCAATGAAACTGTCGGGTTTGGGGAAGTGCCCTTAGCCATTTCCAACAGGCAATAATATGTGTTTTCTAGCCCTTGCTGAAGGCTCAAGGTCCACCAACCTTTTGATGAACTTCTTGCATTTATGACCTGCTGGGATTAGCTTCCTGCAAACAACTAATGAGTCACTTTATCTTTTTTTAAAATTCTGTCAATTCCGTAGGCAATGAAACTGACCACTTCGTTTTTCTATCTTAAACTGCAGGCAGTGAGGTGTAGGGTAGCATTTTAAATGGTCAATCACTGAGGAAGTCATCACTTTAGGATGCAGTGTGCTCCTGGGGTTCCCGGCAACATTTACAGTGAAAATCTGGAAATACTCAATGCTCAACGGTAGGAGAAGTGCTGAGTCAATTATGGAGTCATTCCAGGCACTACGAGGAAACAGTGAAAATGAGCAAGGGGTGGGGGGAGGGAAGAGCTGGGGGGATTTTGATAAAGAGACATAGAAAGACCCTGAGACACATGGGGAGACAGACTCCTCAGTAAGAGAAGATGGATGCATTCTACATGTATATAGGCACCTTGTTAAAATGCTTTATTTTTTATACTGTATATGTTGTTCTGAAATCTAACCTTTATGTAGCTAGAGATACAGGTAGAGGTAAAGGTAAACACAGAAAAGTCTGGACGGGAATGTTCGCTCTGGATTAGGGAGGGTGGTTTCAATTAAGTTGGTTCCAAAGAGGAATGATCTGTGTCAAATATTTAAAGGTTTACAGAGAGAATGTGGGCATTTATCTGTATAAGTAAAAATTAATTAGATATTTCCATTTTGGGAAAACAAAACCTATGGATGCCTCTGAATGAGTGAAAGTATCATGTATGGGTGGTAACGTCACAATCACAGCTACCAAAGAGGGAAAAGGAAGGGGAAAGAGAACACATGTTCTTTTTCGTGGAGAGACTCCTGGGTGGACAGGACCTGGTTTAATTACATCTGTGTCACTGCTTCGTTACTCCATTAAAGCTTACACTTTTCTAGAGGCTATTTGGATTTTAGAGTTTCTGTTAACCATGTTGCTAACAGGTGCATTCTGTAAGTAAAAACAAAACAACACACCACCCGCACAGTCTTGTTTGATCAGTGCAGTGGGTGAGGGCTCTACCTTTCATCAGCAACAAAATGCCAATCATCATTTTTTAAAATATATTTTTATTGATTTTTTACAGAGAGGAAGAGAGAAGGTTAGAGTTGGAAACATCAATGAGAGAGAAACATCGATCAGCTGCCTCCTGCACACCCCCTACAGGGGATGTGCCCACAACCAAGGTACATGCCTTTGACTAGAATCGAACCTGGGACCTTTCAGTCCACAGGCTGACGCTCTATCCACTGAGCCAAACAGGTTAGGGCAATCATCATTTTTTAAATTAAATTTATTAGGGTAACATTAGTTAATAACATTATATATATTTCAGGCATACAATTTTATAATATGACATGTGTATACTCTATTTAATCCCCTTAACCCTTTTTTGTTCTCCTCCTATCCCTGTCCTCCTCAGGTAATCATCTGTTGTCTGCATCTATGAGTTTGCTTGATCAATAAAGGATAGAGAGTTAGAAACATCAATGAGAGAGAAACATCGATCAGCTGCCTCCTGCACACCCCCTACAGGGGATGTGCCCACAACCAAGGTACATGCCCTTGACTGGAATCGAACCTGGGACCCTTCAGTCCGCAGGCTGACTCTCTATCCACTGAGCCAAACCGGTTAGGGCTATCACCATTTTTAAAATTAAATTTATTAGGGTAACATTAGTTAATAACATTATATATATTTCAGGCATACGATTTTATAATATGACATGTGTATACTCTACTTAACCCCCTTAATCCTTTTTTGTTCCCCTCCTATCCCTGTTCTCCTCAGATAATCATCTGCTGTCTGCATCTGTGAGTTTGCTTGCTTGATTGTTTGGGTTGTTCATTTGTTGCTTCTTGGTTTATAATCCACATATGAGTGAAATTATATGGTTCTTGTCCAATTTTATAATATGACATGTGTATACTCTATTTAATCCCCTTAACCCTTTTTTGTTCTCCTCCTATCCCTGTCCTCCTCAGGTAATCATCTGTTGTCTGCATCTATGAGTTTGCTTGCTTGATTTTTTTGGGTTGTTCATTTGTTGCTTTTTGGTTTATAATCCACATACGAGTGAAATTATATGGTTCTTGTCCTTTTCCATTTGGCATTTCACCTCGCAGAATACTCTCAAGATACATTCACATTGTCACAAATTTCATCTTTTCTATGACTAAGTATATTCCATTTATCCC
>NW_006295887.1:1613839-1615981 GCF_000327345.1 Myotis davidii
ACCTTCTGGAACAACCAGTGGGAGGGGGCGGGGAACTAAGCAGCCAGGGCTGTGAGGGCAGGGGTGGCAGCTGGGGCTGCTGCAAGGGCCAAGCCCCTTGCACGAATTTCATGTATTGAGCCTCTAGTTAACAATAATACAAGAAATAAAAAGAGCATGTGAAAAATGAATCCTCATACAGTGCCAGTAGAAATGTAAATTAATACAGTCACTATGAAAAAAAGTATGGAGATTCCACAATCACCTTTCTAAATTTTGACAAAATATACATAATACAAAACTGATCATCCTAATTAGACCTTCTGGAACAACCACTGGGAGGGGGCGGGGCATGAAGCAGCCAGGGCTGTGAGGGCAAGGGTGGCAGCTGGGGCTGCTACGAGGGCCGAGCCCCCTGCACGAATTTCATGTATTGGGCCACTAGTTAACAATAATACAAGAAATAAAAAGAGGATGTGAAAAATGAATCGTCATACAGTGCCAGTAGAAATGTAAATTAGTACAGTCATTATGAAAAAAAAGTATGGAGATTCCATGATCACCTTTTTAAATTTTGATAAAATATACATAATACAAAACTGATCATCCTAACCATTTTAAGTGCACAGTTCCATGGCATTAAGTACATTCATATTAGTGTGCAACCATCACAACCAACCAGCTCCAGAACTTTTATCATCTTCTGAAACTGAAACTCCATATCCATTAAACAATAACTCTCCATTTTCCTCTACTCTCAGCCCCTTGAAACCACCATTCTATTGTCTGTCTCTATGAACTTTGTTCCTGTAAGTATCTCATATGAATGAAATCATACAGCATTTGTTCTTACCAATTACTTTTGACTGATGTAAATGAAACTGAAACTCCATATCTGCTAAACAATAACTCCATTTTCCTCTACTCGCAGCCCCTTGAAACCACCATTCTATTGTCTGTCTCTATGAACTTTGCTCCTGTATCTCATATGAGTGAAATCATACAGCACTTGTTCTTACCAATTACTTTTGACTGATGTAAAATTTCAGGATTTCACACATTTTTATGTTATTTCTAAATAATAAATAATTCCTTATTTATATATGTACACACAACATATTGGCATTGAAATAAACCTAAAAAATTAGTTTCTAAAAAATAAAGATTGTGTATCAATTGGGAGACGAGAAACAAATCTATCTTTATTCACAGGTGGCATGATTGTTTAATGTAGTAAATCCAAAAGAAATAACAATAATAAAAGGTCCTAGAAATAATAACTGTTTAAAACCAGGTTGCCAGATATAAGATTAATATACCAAAGTTAATCGTTTACCTATATGCCAACAATAAACAAGTGCAACTTAAAATAAGAACACACTACCGTTTACATTAATACCTATCAAAAATGAAATACTTAGATATAATCTAATAAAATATGTAAAGTATCTATATGGGAAAATTTGCAAAACTGATGAAAAAAATCAAAGCTAAATTAATGTAGAGATGTTGCATATTTGTGGATAGGAAGAATAAATATTGCCAATATTATCTTTTCTTTCCATTTGGCTCTATAGATTCAAAGCAATCTCAATAAAGATCCCAGTAAGTTATTTTGTGTCAACAAACTGATTTTAGTTTATTTAGGGAGGAAAAGTCCCAGAATATTGAAGGAGAAGAAAGAAGTCAGAAGATTGATATTACCCAACTTCAAGGCTTACTACTTGCCTACAGTAATCAAAACTGCATGGCATTTAGTGAAAGAATAGGCAAGTTGATCAATGAAACAGAGAGCTCAGAAATGGACCTGCATAAAGATAGTCAACCAGTTCTTGACAAAAGAGCAAAGGCAATACAATTAAGCAAAGATAGTCTTTCAACAAATGAATTTTCAAATAAAAAAAAAATGTATTCTTAACACAGACATTGTATCCTTTGCAAAAATATTAATTCAAAATAAATTGCAGACTTAAATGTAAAACAGAAAACTATAAATACTCCTAGAAGAGAAAATGGGGGGTTGGTGGCAAGGGAGGATCCAAGATGGCAACAGTGTAGGTGGAAGTTACACTCAACTCTAAAGTTACACTCAACACTAAACTGGAATTACAATAAAATTATAGGACAATCAACCTGAATAACCAACTGAAGACTAGCTGAATG
>NW_006295887.1:1616060-1629930 GCF_000327345.1 Myotis davidii
GGCCCCTGTGCTGAATCCCTCTCACACACCACCCACAGATGTCATTTTTCCTGGGTCAAGCACTTCCCTCCATAAGGCATAAGCTTGGAGAAACACATTAGCCCCATGCTCCTGATTCACTATGGCCCTGCCTTCCAAGCTCTTGCCCTGCGGAGGAGTCTGCTGGCTGTGGCCAGCGTGGGCCCATGAAGCAGACTTTCTTGGAGGGCTCTCAAGGGAGTCCAGGAAGACTCAGGTAATGCCAGAGCTGCAAAGGAGAGACTGAGTTGTGTGGCTCTAGGGAAAGGGCCATTTTTCCCTTGAATATCCAACTAGCACCACGTTTGCCAGGAAGAGACTAGAGTCTTCTAGAAACCCAGACACCCTCTTAAAGGGCTCCAGCATAGAGAATGAAATCAGACAGAAAGAAATTAGGTTGTGTGGCTTTAGGGAAAGGACTAAAGGGACACCCACCATGGCCCCTGTGCTGAATCCCTCTCACACACCACCCACAGATGTCATTTTTCCTGGGTCAAGCACTTCCCTCCATAAGGCATAAGCTTGGAGAAACGCATTAGCCCCATGCTCCTGATTTACTATGGCCCTGCCTGCCAAGCTCTTGCCCTGCAGAGGAGTCTGCTGGCTGTGGCCAGCATGGGCCCATGATGCAGACTTTCTTGAAGGGCTCTCAAGGGGGTCCAGGAAGACTCAGGTGATGTCAGAGCTGCACAGGGAGAGACTGAGTTGTGTGGCTCTAGGGCGAGAGCCATTTTTCCCTTGAATATCCAACTAGCACCACCTTTTCTGTGCAATATTCTCCCTCCACACCTCCAAATGTTGGTCTGTTTTTGGCTTGACGAATTCTGCTGGCCTCACCCTGATGACTCCCTGAGACCCTGCCCCACCACGAAGGTCCTCAGGACCCAGGCAGATGGTGGCTGGCTTTGGTGTACACTGGGACTTTGGCTAAGTGGCCTCACCCCAGTACTAGCACCAAGTTTGAATCTGTATCAACCTAGTGAGCACCACTCACCCCTACCTGGTATTTGCCCCTGGGGTCAGTGCTAATGGAAGCCAGCTTAGTAGCTAGCTTGACCCTTCCCACACACACCCAAGCCCAGCAGAGGCAGCCACAAACTGTGGGTTGCTTTGGAGCCCAGGGGTAGTCATAGTCAGTGTCCGACATTGAACTGAACCCCACCCAAGAGGCTCCAAAACCAGCACACTAAGTAACAGACTTCAAAACACACAAAGCAAAACCCAATTAGCACGACAAGAACCACATCCGAAGGGAGACCTTATCAGGCACCAAACACAACTGGGGCAAATTTTGCTTCATGGGGTCAGCCCCTGCACAGAGGCTTGTACACTGTAGTTGGGTCAATGCTCACAGTCAGCAAGCCTGAGGGTCTACCCCACTGTCAGACAGGCCAACAGCAACCAAGACTCAACGACAACAGGAGGGGTCACATAACCCACAGAAGGAACATTACTACATTACTGGAGCACCCAGATCAGGTGACAGGGGGAACACACCACTGATCCCCACAGGACACCTACTACAAAAGGCCACCATACCAAGACTGGGAGACATAGTAGATGTAATACACAGAAACAAATACAGAGATGCAGCCAAAATGAAGAGACAAAGAAACATGCCCCAAATAAAAGAAAAAAAAAAATATCCACAAATCAGTTAAGGTGATACACCATGTAAACAAGATAAAAGCTAAAAGTCATATGATCATATCAATAACTGCAGAAAAAGCATTTGACAAATCCAGTACAAATTTATGATAAAAACTCTCAGAAAAGTAGAAATAGAGGAAACATATTTCAACATAATAAAAGCCTTATATGACAAACCTACAGCTTACATCATACTCAGTGGGGAAAAACTAAACATGTTTCTTTTAAGATCTGGAAGATCACTGCTATTTCTTTGGTACTGAGAAGACTGCCTGGAACACAGTGGGTGCTCAATAGATATTTCTGAATGAACACATGAAATAAAAGCTAAAAGTCATATGATCATATCAATAACTGCAGAAAAAGCATTTGACAAATCCAGTACAAATTCATGATAAAAACTCTCAGAAAAGTAGAAATAGAGAAAACATATTTCAACATAATAAAAGCCTTATAATGACAAACCTACAGCTTATACATCATACTCAGTGGGGAAAAACTAAACGTGTTTCTTTTAAGATCTGGAAGATCACTGCTGTTTCTTTGGTACTGAGAAGACTGCCTGGCATACAGTGAGTGCTCAATAGATATTTCTGAATGAACACATGAATGACACATGGAGTGGCAGAGCAAGGTGAGAGTATAGAACCCTTGACCCTCTTGCGTGGCCAGGGAGAGCTGCCACCACTTAGCATTCTAAGCACTCCTCAGTGCAGACTTATCAGGTTCTCCTCCCCAGAAAGGCATTTGAGATCCTGGGCAGACGCCCCATGCGATAAGCATGGCTTGCTCTTTGCTTTTCCTTTATTTGAGGCAGAAATTGATTTCCTGGCTGGATGCCAGTGGTTACTTACATTAAACTTCATGAAGCACAAATTAAACTTTTATGAAAGTGTTTATAGGACATGAATGCTAAAAGCCCCACTTATAACTCATAGGTGCCAAAGAGCCTGCAGGCATGCCAGTAGCGAGTGCTGATTGAAACTGTGTGATCAGTTTTCACAACATCTTCCATCTGTAATGGAAACTGTGTAAAAGGAAACCTTCTGCAGATAACTGTCCTCAGCCTCAGTTACCTTGTATTTGTATGCTATTGGTTGTTTTTTGTTTGTTTGTTTGTTTGTTTTTTTGTCCTTTCACAATTTGTGCAATGTCTCTTATCAAGTGCTGATTAGCTGATGAACTTGCCATTATATTATCTCACTGAATAATAATGGGAGATAAAAAATGAAAATATCCCTAAACCTTCCCCCACCTCTTTACATCCACAATGAATGCATCAGCCTTTCTGAATACTAACAAGCACAAGCTTACAATCCTAAAAGGTATTGGATTTTCCCCCCGATGGGAAAACTTTGGTGGCTTCTGGGTGATGAAATTAAGAATGATTTTCATGGTTGTTGTTTTCCTGTCAGAAATTTTCTGAACTTAGAGAACTTTAGGGAGACGAATAATGAAAATGATAATATATTGCATCAGCATCATTCCCTTTGATTTTCCAGCTGAATGCATATCGTATTTGTACTTTACTACTGAGGAAAACAATGATGAGAGCATGATTTGCACCTGGTCAATAGCATAGGAAGGGACCGGGTGGGTCTCATATTCAAATTCATTGACTTCCAATTGGATGTGCATTCATTGTGGATGTAAAGTTCACCCTGTATCTAATGGGCCAGGATGGACTTCTATATTCACTTTATCTGCTCATTAATAGATCTGACTAGTTTGTGTGGGAGAACCATTCAAGGTCAAGGTCCCTGGTGACCCTCCTGCCAATCTACTCTATCTTTCTGACTTGATATCTTAATTAGAACTTTTCTCCTTTGATTTTGGTACATTTTTTTTATAATGAAAGTGCTCTTGGGAGATGTTATATATATATAGCCTTATCAGTCATCTGTATAGTACACAGTGTAAGTAATTCATTGGATTTCTTCCTCAAAGAAGGCTGGAGGAGGGCAAGAATGGAAGAACCCCAAAGAGCCTCTGTGTGTGTGGGTGGAGAGAAAAAGAGAGAGAGAGAGAGAGAGAGAGAGAGAGAGAGAGAGGAATTGTATCAAAACAAGAAAATAAAAATTTTGTCAAAAAACAATGTTTAGCCCATCACCTCCTCTGTCCTAGGAATACCATCTGGAGCTGCTCTAATAAATTTATTTATTTTTTTCATTTATTGTTTAACCATCCCAGATAGACATATCTTGATATATTGGTGTAGCCCCATTAGTTGTCAGGCAAATCATATTAAATGAAGAATGAAATATTAAATGTAGATTTAATATTAAGGTTGTAAACTTGTGCTTCTTTCTAAATATAGATTCCTCTGGGAAGAGGTGACCTGTAAGATAACCAGCTCCTTAGCAGGGACAAAATCAGAGAGCAGTTGACAGTAACTAAGTATAGCAATGAGATAAAAAATGAATTTCTGGTGAGAAAATTATTCTGCCTAAAGGGAGGAAAAGTGAACATTTATGGGAGAGGTGAGAGACAGAAAAAGAAAAAGGCAATTCTTTTACCATGTTATACAAATTAATAAAAAATGCAAACATTATCTGCTGAGAAATTTAGGGAAATGATCATTATTATATCCTAGGTCAATGGCTGGCATATCACCTAGGAACTGCCCCTCATCACTGCATTTCACCCAATCTGGATGCTTGGGGCAGGCTTTCCAGATAGGATCGTAAGATAAGCATTTTTCTTTCTTTTTTTCCATTATAAAGCCTTTCAGTTCCTTTTATTATTATTATTATTGTTTAAAGTATTACGTATATCTCCTTTTTCCCTGATTGACGCCCCCCCCACCACTCCCATCCCCGACAGCAAGCCCCCACTGCCCCAGTGTCTGTGACCATTGGTTATGCTAATACTAGAAGCCCAGTGCATGAATTTGTGCACCAGTGGGGTCCCTTGGCCTGGCCTTTTGGATAGGGCCGAGACTGGCTCTCTGACATCCCCCAAGGGGTCCCAGATTGCGAGAGGGCTCAGGCCAGGCCAAGGGACCCCACCAGTGCACAATTGGGGCTGCAAGGGATGCTGGAGATTGGCCAGCTGGGGAGGGACCGTGGGAGGGCTCCAAGATGTGTCCAGCCTGTCTCGCTCAGACCGGATTTGTCGGACCCCAGCCACAAGCTAACCTACCAGTTGGAGAGTGTGCCCATGGTGGTCAGTGAATGTCATAGCAAGCAGTTGAGCAGCCTTAGCATATCATTAGCATATTATGCTTTGATTGGTTGAACAGCTGACTGGACAACCATACACTTAGCATATTAGGCTTTTATTAAATAGGATGCATGTATACAAGTCCTTTGGTTGATCTCTAAATGCCCCCTCTCCTGCCCCTTGTCTCTGGATCTATTTTTGTTCATCAGTTTATGTTGATCATTATATACCACATATGAGTGAGATCATGTGATATTTATCTTTCTCCAACTGGCTTTTTTTGCTTAGCACAATGTTCTTCAGTTCCATCTATGCTGTTGCAAATGGTAAAAGTTCCTTCTTTTTTATAGCAGGGTAGTATTCCATTGCATAGTTGTGCCATAGGCAGCAAAATATCAGACATATGTCATAATATTTGCCAATACTATTTCAGATAAGGGTTTAATCTCCAAAATTTACAGAGAACTCATACAACTTAACAAAAGGAAGATAAAAAATTTAATAATAAAAAAAAAATGGGCAAAGGACCTAAATAGACATTTTTCAAAAGAGGACATAAAGATAAACATTTGCATGATGAAACCAACATAGATGCTCAGACCCTCAACAAAATATTAACAAATCAGATCTAGCAATACATTAAAAAGGTCACACACCGTGACTAAGTGAAATTTATTCCATGGATGGAAGGTTGGTACAATATTTATAAATCTATAATTATGATACATCACATAAATAACATAAAATATAAAAATCACACGATCATATCAATACATGCAGAAAATCATTCAATAAAATCCAGCACCAATGTATGATAAAAAAAACTCTCAGCAATGTCAAAATAGAGGGACTGTATCTCAACATAACAAAGGCTGTATATGAGAAACCTTTAGCCAACATCATACTCAATGAGCAAACACCAAAAATGTTTCCTTTAAGTTCAAGAACAAAACATGGATGTCTGGTTCACCACTCTTATTCAACATAGTACTGGAAGGTCTAACCACAGTGATCAGACAAGAAGAAGAAATATATAGCATCCAAATTGGAAAGGAGGAGGTAAAATTGTCATTATTTGCAGATGACATGATACTGTACAAAGAAAACCCTAAAGACTCCACCAAAAAACTACTGTATCTAATAAACGAATTCGCCAAAGTAGCAGGCTACAATATTAATATCCAGAAATTGGTGACATTTTTATACACCAATAATTAACTATCAGAAAGAGAAACTAAGAAAACAATCCTATTTACTAATGCAACAAAAAAAATAAGATTCTTAGGAATAAATTTAACCAAGGAGGTAAAAGACCTTTACTTGGAAAACTATAACATATTAAAGAAAGAAATAGAGGAAGATACAAACAAGTGGCAGCATATACTGTTTTCGTGGATTAGAAGCATTAACATCATTAAAATGTCCATACTAATCAAAGCAATCTATAGATTCAACACAATTCATATTAAAATACCAATGGAATATTTCACAGATCTATAGCAAATATTCCAAAAATTTATATATAACTCAAAAAGACACCAAAGAGCTTCAGCAACCTTGAGAAAAGAGAACAAAGTTGGAGGGATCACAATACCAATATCAAACTATATTACAAAGCTATTGTAATAAAAACAGACTGGTACTCCCACAAAAGCAGACATATAGATCAATGTAATAGAACAGAGAGCCCAGAAACCAGCCCATGCCTTTATGGTCAATTAATATTAAACAAAGGAGGCAAGAGCATACAATGAAGGAAAACAGCAATAGTCTCTTCAATAAATGGTGTTGGGAAAATTGAACAGGTACATGCATAAAAATGAAACTAGACCACTAATTACACCATACACAAGGATAAACTCAGAATGGATAAAAAACTTAAATGTAAGTCACAAAACCATAAAAGTCCTGATTGACCACATGAAGAGAAGTGAGTTCTGGTTTCCCTAATTGTCCACACTCAAGGATTTGAGGAAATCAGAGAATCTCTTGTTTTTCTGCTATGTATCATTGCCTAGTCATGTGGAGGCAGGCACGGGGTCTCCTACAAATTGTGAATCTGGCTATATCAGTTGAAGCTGACCAGCAGCAATGAGTCCCAACTCAAAAACAGTTTCCCTCAGGTGTGCTGCTTGCTTTTCAGGAGGGCTCAGGAGTTAGAGAGGAGAAGGTCTGCCAATGACAGTGCTGTCCTTCTTGGGTGAGTCTTTGTATGTCAAACTATATTAACCAAGGGAAATGAATGTTTTCTGCAGGCAAAGTGAAGTGCTCCCAACATCTTAAGTAAAATCCCCAGAATTTACATGATAAATGATAGAAGCTGCACGGAACAGGTACACCTGTGTATAGATACCAGATGGGCCCCAGGCCTACAGAACGTACTGTAGGCTGGTTGTAGAGGCTGGCCTTGTGAAAGAGGCTTTGCCATCAGAAGGGCCTCAGCAGATGCATTTTTTAAAAAATATACATTTTATTGATTTTTTAGAGAGAAGAAAGGAGAGGGATAGAGAGTCAGAAACATCGATCAGCTCCCTCCTGCACACCTCCCACTGGGGATGCGCCCGCAACCAAGGTACATGCCCTTGACCAGAACCGAACCAGGACCCTTCAGTCCGTAGGCCGACACTCTATCCACTGAGCCAAACCAGCCAGGGCAGCAGATGCATATTTTATACTGCTGCTTTGGGTATTTAGCCCAGGCCTGGGCACAGGTAGAATTCTCAGAGAATGCCTGTTGATTGAATATGAAAGGGACATGGCTTTGGGAGTAGAATGTTCCCAGGTTGGGCCTGGCATCATCTAATGTAAAGGAACACCAAGGCCCACAAGACCACTGGCGATTCCTGGACTTTCTCTGAGCCTGTTAAAGGCAGGACATGAGCAGATGTCATGCCCTTTAAGCACTCATGCCCTTAGGAATACTGCATTTCTTCCTATAGACTGAGGATTCATTGGCACACAGACTGGTACATTTGTCTACTCTGGTTCTGCCTGCCTGTCTGTCTGTCTGACTTTCCTGTGGTTGCTATTTTGTTTAAGCTGGACCAGCATCCACAAGTGTGAACATGATGGAACCCTGAGAGAATGATTTCCTAGGCTGGCAAGATGAAGCTCCAAGGAGAGGCCATTTGGATCAACTGAATGCTTTGGGAAGTGCCTGGAGCTATCTCCATGCCTTTATTCCAAAGCCAGTGATATCACTAGAAAAGCATAACTTTGAGAGAATTTCCAAATGGTACTCTCTAAGTAGGAAAGTGCAACGTAAGAAAAAAATTCCACAAATGGAGAGGATTGCTGAGCCTGTGACCTCAGATACCAGCTCCTACAACAGATGCTCAGGCCCTGCACTGGCCCCCGGCTCCCAAGGGCACCCCTGAAGGACCTTTCATTCTGTTACACCCTGGAGGCCATGGAAGGGAGTGGTGCTGACTTTCCTGAATACACTCACCACCAACCTCCCACCTGATGCCAAAGGTGGGGGTGAGTGGGAAGCAGGAAGGGCCAGGCGGCGCTGGGTAGATAGCTGGAGAGGCCTGAGCAATGAGTGCCCTGTGCTGGGCGGCTCCAGGAAATTCCAGGCCGGCCAACCTCACTGGCCTTTCATAGCAGCTATGCTGCTATTTTAAGGGCTCTGTTGAGGGGAAACAGATCAACAAAAGCAAGATAATTGTTTCAAAGAAGGAAGGTCAGGGCAGGCTGGAGCAGCCCTTTTGCACCTTCTGGGATGCAGCCAGGAGTGCAGGGCTGGGCTGTGACTAAGACGCCCTGTTGATAACTGTCCAACAGCTTATGATTCCCTAGAGCTCGGGCAAAGCCTTCGGCTCCCTGCAATAACAACTCAACAGAGTGGGGAGGCTCTGTGTTCCTGGGGGTTACTTGAAGACACTGGTCCCCCCTTTGGCTGCTTGGCTGTGGCCCACCCCCCATCACGTCTATACCTCGGCCCTGAGGAGCAGAAGTTCCCAAATGAGGCTCACTTTCCTGCCTGTCCTACAGTACTGCTCTGATCTCAGGGTCATGGTTACCTGATGCTGTTTGCAGACGTGGATGGTGTGAGGCCTGTGTCCTCCTCTGGTGTCACCCACATCCATTCTTCCCCATCGCTCTTTCCTCAACTGCAAAATGCGGTCAGGGGTGAGTAATGTTCTGTCACTCCCCAGTGTCATGACTGGGATCCAGTGCGAGTTCCCAGCTCCCTCCCACCCCCATGTCCCTTGAATGCGAGGACAGGCTGCAGTCAGGAGGACCAGGAGTCCCAGGAGTGTGTTTCCAGGGCTCATTTCCTCTTTGATCCTTGGGAGGTTCCATACTCCCCTGAGACCCAGGGGCCCCAAGCTACTTTAAGACATTAAAGCCCGGAGCCTGCTGGCTGAAGGGAGCTGCTCAGAATCGGGCACCTGTGAAAGTTAGACCCAGAGGGTCTAATCACTATATTGTGCATCTGAAACTAACAGAATATTGTTTGTCAACTGTAATTGAAACAATGAATTTAAAAACTCTTTAAAAAGTTAGACCCAGAGAACCCTTGACAGGCAAATCTAGAAAAGCACAGCTGCTTCCTGCCTTCCTCCAACCATGGAGAAGGGGAGGAAGAGACGGTGGGAGCTCAGGGTTCCCCGAGCCAGGGCTGGTGCCACGCGGCCTCCTCAAGGACTCCTCAGCATTGAGACAGTGAGATGCAGACAAAGGCGGACCTACCTGTGGCCACTGTAGTCATGTGTACTTGTGTTAGATGGGACCAGGGTCTCAAGGCCTGGGCAGTTCTTACTAAATGCTCTTTTTGCTAAATGTTAAAATGTGACACAGTATTCTGCAAATGCAGCTGTTAACAGGATGAGCTTAACAGGAACGCAACAGGGAGAATGAAGCCAATTGCAAAGAAGAAATTAATGTAAAATGAACCAAATAGTGTACATAAGCAATCGCTAAGCCTCCCTGCAGGCAGACAGGGTTTTGGATATGAATTACTTACTTTCCTTTACCTGCTGCAAGTAAAGAAAACTACCTTGCAACCACCAGGCTTCATTCTTTTTTGAAAAAAAAATATTTTTATTGATTTCAGAGAGGAAGCGAGAGGAAGAGAGAGATAGAAACTTCAATGATGAGAGAGAATCATTGATTGGCTGCCTCCCACATGCCCCTACTGGGGAGCAAGCCTGAAACCTGTGAACTTCCTAAGGGAAGCAGGTGGACTCCCAAACTAGACACCTTGAAATTGGAGGAGTGGGCACAGTCAAGAGAATTAAAAATAAAAGAGAATGAGAGGGAGATAGACAGAGAGAGAGGTGGGGGAGAGTCCTTGGAGATGCTCTCCTGCTAATGCGGAAGTCCTGACACCCCATGTTCTGAAGGAGTGGAATGAAACAGTAGATGAGCAAAGGCAGCACTGTGATCTACCCCATGGTTCTGTTGAGTGAAGGATCCTGACTTGTCAGTACAATATTTAGGAACCTAGTGCTATGTGCCAGGTTCTGCTGCGCTGGAAGCCCTATTCCAAACATCTCCTCATTTAATTCCAGTTCATCTTTACAACAGATTGCAAACATGGCACTATCCCTGTTTTAAAAATGAAGAATGTGAAGGTCAGAGAAGTTAAATAAGTTGTTCTAAGTCACACAGACCTTGAGCTTCCATCTATGTGATCCAAAACTCCCTGTTCCACCACACCAGGCTCATTCCTCCCTGAGGACAGGGCCCTCCCTCTACAGTCTCTAAGTGCCTCCTCCAGTGGAACAGGGGGTCCCTCAGGGGTGAGGACGATGGAGTCCAACGCGCTGGGGTGTCCTGCATGCACAACTCCGGAGACCAGGATCAGAGACACAGATCTAAGTTTATTGAGGAAGTATAGCCGTATATAAAGGGGTAAGCTGCCAATGCAATAGGGACACGCTTGCTATGTTATCCAATGGGCGTGAGGGTCGGGGCTGAGAGTGGGTGGCTCCTGGAGATTTGTCAGGCGGGCATTGCCACTTCCTGGTGTGCCAAGGAAGTCTGTTCACTGGAGTGTACTCACAGCGTTGCTTCGGCCACAGCACTGAGAACAAAGAAGGGCAGCAGGATCCAGGAGCAGAGATGAGTTCAGAAGCTGTCCAGATGGATTTCTGAAACATACAAAACAAACGACCCAGGCATGGCAGGAGGAGAAAATAGAGGGCAGAAAAGCAAATACCACGCGGAACAGCATGAATGGCAGGGTGACATTTTGCTGTTATTGTGGAATCTGAATCTCATTTTGCCAGCCAGCTTGTTTCATGATCTGAGCTCCCCTGGGACAAAATTTGTGTCAGTCATGGTCCCTGAGGTGAAGAAATGGGTACCTCTTTTCTGAAAATAATCTCATAATTTATTGAGCTGCATGAAGTTGGAGTTTCTGGGCCCAGCCACTATAAATATCTATGGACTGGGACATGCACTTGAATATGTCATGTCTTGTCCCCCAACATGGTTTAACACAAATCTGACTTAAGACCCAGTACAAGCTGTGTTTTGAAAACCACACATGTAAATTCCCCAAACCATGTAATTCCTCCAACTTTATCTTAATGTCTTGAAATGGAACTTTCCTGTCCTCCAGCAGCTGAAAGCTGTCTGTGGCATCCTATCTGTGCAACTGCAACCTGAGTAGGTTTTTGTTCTTTGGCTCCAAGTTTTGTAAGAATCCGAACTTTGAAAACAAAGTTAGGCCCCCAGGTTGGTTTGTTTTTGTGTTTGGAGGAGATGATAGCTTGACAAGATCAAACATAAAGAATTGTGACATTTGTAGAAATAGCTAAATTAAGGATTGGGAAAGATGATGATTCTATATGTTGAGGAAAAGCCAGACATTGATTATATCTGAATTTATATTTTAAGATGATAAAATCCATCTGTATGTAAAGAAGCATAAAAAAATGTAAGCATGAGCTTGCATATGTCCAGACCGTAGACCCCCTTAGGATGCTGGTGGGACCAGAATGGAGCCTTCTTTTCAGAAACTAGAGGTAAGGGGTTCAGACCTGGAAGGACAGGGTCTGTACTGGGGGGTGGTGCGGGGATTAACCCCTTCCCCGGCAGAAACGTGTATACACGTTTTCACAAAATGTTCTTTTTCAGTCGTCGACGAGTATACTAAAAAAATATGGTAAAAAAAAAGATGGTTTATAGGAAGACGAGTTACAAACTGTTTTCATAACCAGCATCAAAAATACTATATAGAACCAAAATAAAAAAATTAGTCTGAAAAAGAAACGTTTTTAACAAAAAAATTGTTGGGGAAGGGGTTAAGGACAAACTGAACGTATGGTTCATAATCTAAATCACGGTCAGCAAATCCATGGGACAAATCAGGGCACCCTCATTGGTTGGCACATTGTCTGTGGCTGCTTTCCTGCTACAAAGGCAGAGGTGAGAGGTTACAGCAGGGGTCCTGCGGCCTGTGAAACCTACACATATTTACTAGCTGGCTCTTTAGAGAAAACACTTGCCAAGCCTTGGTATAGACCAGTGATGGCGAACCTTTTGAGAAACCTGCATCATGGGAATACAGAGAGCAGGAGTGGATTAGGGTTCCCAGAACCCAAGCTGACAGCAATATTTTGCTGTTGGAGGGTTTTTCATTCATTTGTGAGGCATACAAACTACAAACATCTGTGAAGCACAATGAAAGTGAAGCAGCATAAAACGAGATGTGTCAATCAGCAGGTAGAAATATCAGTTTCCAATGACAGTGAGGTAGTTGTGGACATAGGCAGCCAGCTGCAAGCAATCAGCATGGTACCGGAGGGCCCTTGTCCCTATAGCACACACATTCCACATACAATTCTGCATATGGGGCTGTGTGTGTGTGTGTGTGTGTGTGTTATAGACAGTCACAGGACATTGTCCAAAAATTTTGTTAGGTTGATAACTGCATAATGGCTAGTATGGTGAAAGGTATATAAATACTACATATCTATAGAAATACCTATACTGGTAGACAGCCATGCCTACATACATACACATCTACATACATGCATGCACACACACACACACACAAGCTGCAAGCAATCAGCATGGTACCGGAGGGCCCTTGTCCCTATAGCACACACATTCCACATACAATTCTGCATATGGGGCTGTGTGTGTGTGTGTGTGTGTGTGTTCAGTTTGACACAGGAGAAATGAGGAAATGAAAAAGAAATGAGAAAGAAGTTTCTAAAATGAAAGCTACAGAGATAACCCCAGATTTGGATGGGTGGTGAGCATGTTTAAAATTCTTTGCCCTCTGATCAAAGAAAAAGGCCATGTTTCAGAGAGGGAGGGTGTGTGGGCTGTGCTCTGGCCAGCATTGGAGATGGACACTCCTTTGCATACAAGAAGGACCCAAGCCATTGGAAGGAGAGCAGAGGGAAAAGAAGCTAACCTGGTGGAGTTGGCAAGTCCTTCTCGCAGACAGCCAGACCCCACTGGTGCCTGGAACAGTGGGTGGGGCTCCGACAGCATCAGGAACCGTCATCCCATTTCCCCTTGTGTCCTCGCGTGCAGTTCTGGAGGCATTCACAGTGCTCATGGCTCTTCCACTGCCATCCCTGCAATGAAAGGCAGCTACTCTTACCTTCAGTGTGTGCACGCTGGGTCTGTGGGACATGAGAAAAGAGAGAGCCATTAGGTGAGAGACACACACATAGTTTTACTTATAAAATATTTATTTACTAGAGGCCCGCTCACAGAAATTTGTGCACTCGGTTGGGGGGAGGGGGGGTCCCTCAGCCCAGCCTGTGCCTTCTCGCAGTCTGGGACCCCTCATGGGATGACCACCTGCTGGCATAGGCCTGCTCCCCCGGGGGATTGGGCCTAAGCTGGCAATCAGACATCCCTCTGGCAGCCTGGCAGCCCTCGGGGGATGCCCACTTGCCAGCGGGGAGCAGGCCTAAGCTGCAATCGGACATCCTTAGCGCTGCTGAGGAGGCAGGAGAAGCTCCTACCACAACTGCTTTTCTGGCAGCCATCAGCCTGGCTTGTGGCTGAGCAGAGCTCCTCCATGTGAGAGCTCCCTGACCACCCGAGGGTAGCTCCTGCATTG
>NW_006295887.1:1630009-1639503 GCF_000327345.1 Myotis davidii
TCTGATGGGCAGCTCCAGCTCTGAGACCTCTGCTGCTGAAAGCAGGTATCTGGGCTTTGTTTAGCTTCTATAATTGAAACACTGTTGCAACTCCAGCTCTGAGGCCTGGCTGGCTGAAAGCAGGTTTCTGGGGATTGTTTAGCTTCTATAATTGCAACATAGTTGCTTAGAGTGCAGCTCAGAGGTGGGTGGCAGCATATCAGGAACCTTGGTTTCCTCCATCACTGGAGCAAGCAAGCCTCCTGCTAGCTTCAGCTGCATGGCTGCTGGCAACCATCTTAGTTGGTGGTTAATTTGCATATCTTGCTGATTAGCCAATGGGAAGCATAGCAAAGGTATGGTCAATTACCCTTTTTGTCTTTTATTAGATAGGATAAGTAAATAAAATAGATTTCATTTATTCAAAATTTTATTGACAACTTTATATTCACTGATTATTTGTGTTTTTAATTTTTTATTTTAAAAGTTTAACATTACTTCACATTTTGGTCATGAAAATTGTAATTTGATTTAATTTTATTTGTGATTCTTTAAATCTTTAATCCTGTAAACCACTGACAGAGCACTCAGATGCTTCTTCTAGATTTTTTTATAAAATTCGACAGCATCCTGATGCCATTGATTTTGTCTTTATGGAGGCATATTAGTTGATGTAGATGATGGAACATATTCAATGATGCAATGCCTAGTTACTGGTTTATACCTTTGAGAAGGTAGGCATATACTAGTAGTCCATGGTCTGCATGTGGCTTAGGCCCTTTGCAGGTTAGAGCTGGGCTTGCCCCAGGGCACACAGCTTTGGTTGGGACCCCAGTCTCTGCTTTCTCTCTTTGCTTTTTACTAGAAGCCCTGAAATGGGGTTCTCTCAACTTATAGGAATGATATTCTCTTTTCATGGGAGGTTCCCTCGTGCTCAGATGGCTTCCCAGTCCAGGTGGAGCCCTGCACACCCAACTGGGAGCCCTGTACCTGCCTTTTACTTGTCTACTTCTTACTTACCTATCTTGCCAACTTCTTTGAGAACATCTGAACTGCTAGTGCACAGGGGAGGGGCTGGTTGTGTCACTTCCTGGATTTCCCTGCTTCTTCTGAGTGTTGTCTGATGTAGTTTCTCTGGGCATTTTGTTTTGCTATTTGTGACTATTTGATTCTTTGTGGTTTCCTTCTCTCCCATCCTCCCAATTGGGAAGAAGCAAGAATGCGTATTTCAGAGGATTTTCAACAAACTTGTTGGGTGGTAATTCTGTTTTAGGGATGGTTTCCATGCACTTTTCCTTGTCAAGAGTATTTTGTCAATAATTTTCCCCTACCAATAGGCTTCTCTGAAGGGTAATATCAGAGGCAGCGTGAACCTTGGGCAGACACACCTGTTGAGCATGCAGATTCTCGCAATCTTTTGTTCTTTCACTGGCTCCTATTTTGTAAATATAATGACTCGAAGCAAAGGGCCTTTTGTTTTGTAATTTGAGGGCTGCTGGTGCTTTGGGATGGTTTTCATCCATTTAATGAGGACATTAAGTTTTAGAGGGAGGACGATTTTAAAATCCCCCCCCCCCATCTTAACTCAGAAGTTTCTGAAAAAGAAAAAATTAATAAAATGTTAGAGGTATCAAAGTGCATTTTTAATCAGTGATTTTTAAAAAAGTCTTCATTTCAAAATATCTAATTTTTCCAATCAAGTTATCCCAAATCTAAGGTTTAATTGTAGATGATTAATCAGATAATTTGTGACACATTGTTATGGAATACTGTGCTGCCAATAAAGACATCATCTTATAAGAGAATAGACATGATAAATTTGTAGAGAAAGAAATCAGCCACAAAATAGCAACAACAATATGGTGATGTGTTTGTGGTGTTATACATCTATAGGTATATGAAAGGCCTACATTGAAATGTTAACCCGTCGTCTCTGAGCAATGAGATTTTGAAGGAATTTTGTTATTTTTAAAAAATTTGAACCGTTCTGTTTCTCAAGTTTAATGTATTGAGCATGAACCAGTCTTAAAATTAGAAAAAACGTTATGTGTAAAACAAACACAAGCCACACAACCTACCTCATGAGTGAATTTCAAAGCACCACACTAACAGCCTCCCCTGGTGGAGGTCTGGAACCAGCTCCTTGTTCCCGGTCCCATGGCCACCGTGGAGAGGACAAGCTCAAGCTGTCCTTTGATATTTCTGCATATCGTCAGTGATACGGGATCCTCTTCTCTCTGTATGAACTAGTGGTGCTGATGCACTTCCCATCCTCATTGACCAGGAGCCAATGGAAACACAGCACTGTTTCCAGGTGGGCCTCTCACTTCCCAGGCAGAAGAATTCAGACAAAGCAGGGGTTTCCAGTGCTACTTGAATTACCCAGAGTGGTATTTATTTGTTCAGCATGTATACCTCCGGTCTCCACATCTCCTTCCCTGTAGAGAATTACCCACTGATGCAGATGTGCAGGCTTCTGCCCAAAGGTCAGAAGCTTTGGTCCCACTGTTGGGAAACATGTGTTTCTCATCCTTGGAAAGGATTGTTCTTGGCTTTAAACTCCAGCACTTCGCACTTGCAAAATTGAGATAAAACACATTGGCAGCTCCGGGACTTCTGTGAGCCAACAGCTAAGACTGAACTTTGGTGAGGCTAAACTGCTACATCCATTTCCTTGCCTTCACCCACAGTGAACAAGATTGAAGGTGTGGTATGGTGGCTTTATTGAGTGCATGTAGGGCTGTATTATACCTGAATTCTCACTGTATCATGTCATAGTAGTAGATGCTGATAGAGATAAGGTGACTATACACTGTCTTGAAGGCATATCCTGGAATTAAATTTTCCCAAAATACACAGTATTGATTGGCTTTGCCTGTTATAAAAAAAAATAATAAATGCTGATAACTTTTGACCTAGTAATAATAAGTCTACTTCTATAAGCTGCCAAGGACATAAAATAAAAAAGTGTGGAAAACCCCTAGCTGGTGTTGCTCAATTGATTGGAGTATTGTCCTGTGCACAGGAAGGTCACAGATTTGATTCCCAGTCAGGGCACATGTCTAGGTTGCAGGCTTGATTCTGGTGGAGGCAAGTGCAGGAGGCAACCAATCAACGTGTTTCTCCCACATGTATGTTTCTCTCTTTCTCTCTCTCTTTCTCTCTCCTGCCCTCCCTCTCTAAGTTGAATTTTTAGAAATTGTGGAAGATTCATGTAGAAGGATGCAACATTTTTTATAATAGCAAAATAAATATTAAATTCAATTATTATAAATTCACATGATGGATTACCATGCAATTACAAAAATGTTCACAAAAAGTTAAATTTTAAAGTATGGTAAAAAAAATACTTCTATCTCAAAAAGAGAAACTAAGAAAACAATCCAATTTACAATTTCAATAACAACAACCAAAATAAGGTACCTAGGAATAAATTTAACCAAGGAGATAAAAGATCTGTCCTTGAAACACTATAAGACACTGGGAAAGAAATTGAGGAAGATACAAATAAGTAAAAGCATTTACCATGTTTATGAATAGGAAGAATTAACATCATCAAAATGTACACGCTCTCCAAAACAATCTACAGATCAATGTAATTCCTACCAAAATATGAATGGCATATTTCACAGAACTAGAACAAGTATTCCAAAAATTTATGTAAAACCAGGAAAGACTCCAAATGGTCTCAACAATCAGGAGAAAGAAGAGCAAAGTTGGAGATACCATGCTACCTGATATTAAACTACACTACAAAGCCATAGTTATCAAAACAGCATGGTACTGGTATAAAAACAGACATATAGCCCTGACCACATGACTCAGCTGGCTGGAGTATTGTCCTGTACACGGAAAGGTTTTGAATTCGATTCCCAGTCAGGGCATATGCCTAGGTTGCAGGTTCAGTCCCTAGTCAGGGCACTTGTGGGAAGCAACTGATCGATATTTCTCTCTTAATATCTCTTTCTCTCCCTTTCTCCCTTCCTCTTTCTCCAAAATCAATAGAAATATATCCTCAGGTAAGGCAAAAAGCAAACAAACAACATGGAACAAAATAGAAAACCCAGAAATAAACCCACGCCTTCATGGTGAATTAATATTTGACAAAGGATGCAAGAACATACAATAGGTAAAGACAGTCTGCTCAATTAATGATCCTGGGAAAATAGGACAGATGCATGAAAAAAATTCAACTAGATCACTTTATTACACCATGCACAAGAATAAACTAAAAATAGATTAAAGACGTAAATGTTAGACTCAAAACCACAAAAATCATAGAAGAAAACAGGTAGTGAAACCTGGGACATCTCTCATAGCAGTACTTTTTTCTGCTATACTCTTTGGGCAAAGAAAACAAAAGGAAAAATAAATAAATGGGACTACATCGAATTAAAAAGTCTTTGCATAACAAAGGAAACCATCAACAAAACAAAAAGACAACCTGTTGAATGGGGGAACATATTCACCAATGACACACCTGATAAGAGGTTAATACCCAAAATTTATAAAGAACTTATGCAACTCAACACCAAAACCACAAGCAATCCAATTTAAAAAAATGGGCAAAGGACCTGAATAGACAATTCTCCAAAGAGGACATACAGATGGCCAATAGACATATGAAAAGATGCTCAAGGTCATTAATCATCAAAGAGATGCAAACCAAAACCGCAATGAGCTATCTCCTCACACTTTAGCCTTGGGGAGTTGAATTCCTAGAGAGAGTGTCATTGACTCATAGGAAGTAGCAAGGGAATAGGATTGGGGATTGGGAAGGAGTGGAGTGGGGATGGCGGGGGGGGGGGGGGGGAGGGAGGAAACTCCATGAGCAAAAGTGCCAGGAGAACCAGGCACATGCCTACAACTGTACAGAGTGTCAGTGTGGCTCCTTTGGGGTCTAATTGAGGATATAAAAATGGGAGGCTGGGGAGTGGGCAGGGATATATCCTGGGAACCTGCATGCCAGGTGAAAGAGGCTGAACTTTACCCTGAGAAGACAGAGAAGATTAAGTCAGGCTGTGGTCACCATAATTCAGGTAAGAGCTGGAGAACTTAACCTAGTTTTGCTGTTGGCATAAAAGAGGATGGAGAAAGGTGGCTGATTTGAGAGATAGAGAATAGAATTACCAGGGTTTGAGGGTGGATTGGTCCAATTCATGCCTTGAGTACCAGGGACCAGGAAGGGGGCAGTTTTAAGGTCCAAAATGTTGAATTCTGCCATGATCATTTTGATTTTGATATACTTGTGGTGGTAACACTGACTTAGTAGGTGAGAAAAGGGATAGTGCTATCTTATTTTCTACCAATTCCCCACCCTCCCCTAGCAAGCAGACATCCCCAGATTATTAGATGAATGAGCAAGTGAGTAAAGGAATGGATAAAAATACAGATGAATATGGTCAGCTGACAGTTTATAAAACTTAAACACAGAGAGAGACCTAGACTGCCACACCTATTCGGGGAAGCCTCTGAAGTGAACATCACTTCAAGAAGAGAAGGCAACTGTGGCAGGATCCTAGGGAGACTGACCTTGAAGAGGCCAGCAGAGAAAGGGGACCTGGCAAGACAGGAGCAGGCATGGAGGAGAACCCCAGATGCTGCAGAAAGACAGTGAAGGTAAGAACTGAAAGGGCCATTAGTAATCTGGAGGTTCTGATGATCTTTATGAAAATGGTTAGGGCAGGGCAACGGAGTCTTGTCCTTCAACTCTGCCCTTCTGTCCGGGATAGGAAGTAGTAATCTGTTATAGAAACAAAGTGAAAGGAGAAGCTCAACTCATCCCTTTGGCACACCACCTTTGAGGGGGAAGAGCAAGAGAGAGAGCACGTATTTGTCTCTTGCGTCTCTTTGTCTGGTTCAGGGTAATGCCATCGCCCCTGACTTCCCAGAGGAAAGCAGCAGCTCCCACGTCCCTAAGCAAAGGCAAAGCCATATACAAGGACAAAGGCCACTGCTGGGAATGTTTTTGTTGTTAATTTTTTGGTAGTTGAATCATATTGGCAAAATTGTTTCCAAGTTGGTCAAAGATAAATTGAGAAGCTGAGTGTTTTGCTGGAGCTTAGCATTCTTCTGTGATGACATCATGTGGCTTGTGTGACCAGTTAAAGAATCATCAATAGAGAAAACAGTTAACTCTATGCATATTGGAAAGTAGGCTTCTCAAAAGATAAGAATGAAGTATGGAGAAATAACATTCGTTCCAATCTGGAGACTTTGGCAAATTAGACAAACTAGTTAGTTGCTGTCGGGGCATGTCCCAAATAAAGTAAAAATCTTTGTTCTGAACTAGCATTTATTTTGTAGCCTAAGTGGGTCTTGGTATGCTGAAAGGGATTAGCTCTGGAGAACTGAAATGCAAATGGAGGAGGAAAACAATGCCAAGGTTTTGGAATGATACCATATGTCTGAACCAGAATTAGTTCCAAAACATACTCTCCTGGGACTTCCTATATTTCTTTTGTTTCTGGGCTGCATAAAATATTTTTAAGAGCAAACATGTAAAATGAGACAGGAATGACTGACTATTGAATACCCAAGAATGTTTCTCTCAGCAAGTGCACGCGCTGGGACTTGAGACTTCTTTAATAAAACCTGCATGCTACATGACATCATGGAGCAGTGTGATAATTATGCCAAATCTCATTTCTCCAGAGCTACAGGGTGAACTACAATGGAGGAAATAAGCAAATATTGACGTAGAATCAGTGGCTCTGCGGTTCAAAGCAGAAAACCAGAACAGTACTAGTGGGTACAGAACCACGGGATCTGCGACATTGACAAGATGGCCCCAGGGGGATTTGCCACAGTGACTTCTCCTGTTCGGTCTGCTTGATGGTGTACCACCACATCCCCTCATCAAAGTAGCAGTGGTCACTAGCAAACACATTTTTCCTGGATTTTACTTTCCCAAATAAATCATCCTTGAAATACTTTATTTTTGGCTTCCCTGATTTATGATCCCATTTTTCTTCAACCTCATTGACCCTCCTTCTTGTCTCCTTTGCTGTCTTCCATATGCAGAACGCTCACTTCCTTTTTCTTATAAACACTCTCCTTGGCTTGTCTATTGGTTTAACTATCATGTAAAGGTTGATGAATCTTCAAACTAGCTCCCTGACTTTACATGTTCCATAGCCTCCCATAGTTTATATGCCAAGGTGGGAATGCTATTCTGGATGCCAGCATATCGTATTTACCTTACCTCAAATAGATGTAATGCTGGGACCAGGGATCCAAGGCATCATCATCTCTCACTTGAGTGACTAAGTGGATTCAGACTTCGGCTTCTTCACCCTCCACAATGTCATCTCCCCTGTAGCATTCAGAGTAAACTTTTGAAAACAGAAATCACCTCAAAATTCACCAATGACTTCTCCTAGAATATACAATAAGCACTCCTCCCCTCCCCCTCTTCAGGATATGGTCCTCCTATGAGCTCCCTCCTTATCTCACACCACTCTCCCCACCTCTGATTCTGTGCACTGGCAACACTTAACCTGCTCTCAGGTTTGGAATGTGCCATGCTGGTTCCAGCCTCAAGGCCATTTCATAAATAGTTCCTTCTACTTATCATGCATTCCCTCAGTCTGTGCCATTCTAGCTCATTCTATGTAATCCAGAATCAGCTTACAGATGATCTTCTCAGAGACACCATCTAAAGTGGTATCTTCCATTATCTCCCTCTGTTTCCTTCTCTGCCTGACACTGATTTTCCCCTTGTTGAGTTATGTATTGCTTTGCTCTTATCTACCTGTGGATGCATGAGATGCCTTGTCTGTCTGTGACAGGGTGTAGGGCAGAACTTTGTGCACAGAGGAAACCCTATAAATATTTATTGAGCAATTATTTATTGACTGAGAGAACAATTCATGCATATCCTTTATGGAACTTCCTTCCTTGGGCTTGCCCAGATAAGATATTGAAGATTTGGCCTTAATTTGATGTGGCGTAATATTCCAAGAAGTGGAGTGAAGATCAGTTCTGATTGAAGGAGTTTTCTCTAATTTAATGGATGTGTTGCAGATTTGTGTTTCTGAAAATTTCACAGCAGAGGTCATTCTGAATTTTAAATCCATTCCACTTTTATTTGCCCTCCCATCCCACCTCTCACCTCACTGTATCTAAGAGTCAGGAGAAAACCCATCAATTCTGAAACTGACTTTCTCTTTCAGTTTATCAGTCACAGAAGTGACAAATACAACTTATTTTGATTTAAAAAAATGACAGAACATAAAGCAATTCTTTTTGAAACACTGTTATTTATCTATTTGACTAAATTCAAACTGTTTATCATGTCTTTAAATCAAAGTTCACTGAACTATAGTGATAGAGAGCTAGTCAATGCTCCCCTGAAGTGAAAGGGGTGAGGTGAAAGTAGACTGTCAATGGTAAAAGGACTTTCTGGGGCTATAGACACCTTAGCTTTATCAGGGAGGTGTTTGCATGACTGCATGCATTTGTCCAAACTTATTAAACTGTACACTTAAAATGCATGCATTTATTGTATGGAAATTATACTTTAATAAATATTATTTTTAAAATTCACAAGAATTACTTTATGTCAAAGACTCTGCTCAATATGTTATATTGATTATTCTAGTATTCCAGAACTAGTATATTATAGAGCATAAATTTGAATAGATTTGCTCTGTTAAAGATAATGATCTTAATCCTATATAAAACCATTACCTACAAAGTTGTGTGTTTTTTTAATTTGAGGAGAAAAAATACTTCTTTGTCTTAATCCAGATGTATAGTGGTCACCTGATTATTTTCACTGAATAAATTATCTGCCTTAGTTTGCTCCCCTCCCCCCAAAGCAGAACCTGAGACAAGAACTTGAGTTTAAGTTGTTAATTTTGGAGGTGGTGCCAGCGTACCCCACTCCAGTGGTGGATGGGGAATGTGAGACAGAGCAGGGAAGAAAGCCAGGAGCAGGCGCGTTAGTGATCAGGTAACCATATTTTTACTTAACTGTCAAAATAACCCTTGGCTAAGGATGAGAATGTGTACCCCACTTTACAATTGGAGAAGCTATGGCTTTGAAAAGTTAATTGTCCACGTTCTGAAATTGGCAAATGTGGCCAGAGTCCAAAGCCAGGCTGCCCCACTTCACCACTAGTTTCATGCTTACTCTAAATGTTCAACCAGCACAATGCTCATTCCCCAGTGGATATCCCCACCTCAAAATTAGAGAGTCTGAGAGATACATAAATGGTCTAAAAGGATATAGGTGGGCATGGAATCAGAACAAAGATGCAGACAGAGTGCTTAAGACAGGAAGTGTGTGAAACTAACTGACATAAAGCTTGCTCCCCAAATGTTTACAAAGAAAAATCCATTTTCTCCCCTGATTTATGATAAAGAAGGAATTAGCCCAATTAATGACTCATTCCAATAAGGATTGCTTTTAGCACACACAAGCACAAAGAATTTATTTAAATATTGTCTTGTCCAGGGCCCGGGATAATAGGGTCTAAGGCAGGTGTGGGCAAACTTTTTTTTTTTTTAAA